>NW_026893721.1:0-300000 GCF_032452875.1 Bos javanicus
GTCACGTGACTGATCATGCACTGATCATGTGATCATGATCATGCACTGGTCATGTGGCTGATCATGCACCTGATCACGTGGCTGATCATGCACTGATCACGTGGTTGATCATGCACTGATCACGTGGCTGATCATGCACTGATCACTTGGCTGGTCATACTGATCACCTGCCTCGTCATGCACTGATCACGTGGCTGATCAGGTAATGATCACGTAGCTACCAAGTACTGGTCACGTGACTGATCATGCACTGATCACGTAATTGATCATGCACTGATCACGTGGCTGATCATGCACTGATCACGTAATTGATCATGCACTTATCATTTGGCTGATCATGCACTGATCACGTGGCTGATCATACACTGATTACGTGAGTGATCATGCACTGATCACGTGACTGATCATGCACTGATCACGTGGCTATCATGCACTGATCACTTGGCTGGTCATACATTGATCACATGACTGATCATGCACTGTTCACGTGACTGATCATGTACAGATCACGTGAATAATCATGAAGTGATCACGTGGCTAACCTGCACTCATCACGTGGATAACATGCAGTGATCACGTGGCTGATCACACATGTATCACGTGACTGATCATGCACTGATCACGTGGCTATCATGCACTGATCACGTGGCTATCATACACTGATCACTTGGCTGGACATACACTGATCACGTGACTGGTCATGCACTGATCACGTGACTGGTCATGCACTGATCACGTGGCTGATCATGCACTGATCACGTGACTGATCATGCACTGATCACGTGGCTGATCATGCACTGATCACGTGGCTATCATGCACTGCTCACGTGGCTGATCATGTGATGATCACGCAGGTACCATGTACTGGTCACATGACTGATCATGCACTGATCACCTGGCTGATCATGCAGTGATCACGTGGCTCATCATGCACTGATACCGTGACTGAGCATGGACTGATCACATGACTATCAAGTAGTGATCACGTGACTTAATGGCTCTGATCATGTGACTGATCATGCGCTGATCATGTTTGCTATCATACACTGATCATGTGCCTCTGGAGGCAATAAACAAAGAGCTGAGTGGGCACTAATCATACAGTCAGCAGTCAATAATCATGGAACTCAGGTGTGAGGAATCATGCTGCTCAGCTGGCAATAATCAAGCAGCTGAGCAGGCAGGAATTACGCAGCACAGCTGGCAATTGTCAAGCAGATGACAGGCAGGAATCGTGCAGCTCAGCTGGCAATTGTCCAACAGATGAGCAGACAGTAATCACGCAGCTCAGCAGGCCCTGATCACGTGACTGAGCATGCACTGTTCACGTGGCTGATCATACACTGATCACGTGATTGATCATGCACTGATCACGTAGCTACCATGTACTAGTCACGTGACTGATCATGCACTGATCACGTAATTGATCTTGCACTATACACGTGAATAATCATGCACTGATCCCGTGACTGATCATGCACTGATCACGTGGCTATCATGCACTGCTAACTTGGCTGATCATGCAATGATCACGCAGCTGCCATGTACTGGTCACGTGACTGATCATGCACTGATGACGTAATTGATCATGCACTGATCATGTGGCTGATCATGCACTGATCACGTGACTGATCATTCACTGATCACGTGATTGATCATGCACTGATCACGTGGCTATCATGCACTGATCACTTTGCTGGTCATACACTGATCACACAGCTACCATGTACTTGTCACGTGACTGATCATGCACTGATGACCTAATTGATCATGCACTGATCATGTGGCTGATCATGCACTGATCACGTGGCTGATCATACACTGTTCACTTCTCTGACCATGCACTGATCACGTGTCTGATCATACACTGCTCACGTAACTGATCATGCACTGATCACGTGGCTATCATGCACTGATCACGTGGCTATCATGCACTGATCACGTGACTGATCATGCACTGATCACGTGACTGATCATGCCCTGATCAAGTGGCTATCATGCACTGATCATCTGGCTGATCATGCAATGATCATGTAGCTACCATGTACCGGTCACGTGACCGATAATACACCCATCAGGTGACTGATCATGCACTGATCACGTCGCTCTCATGCACTGATCACGTGATTGCGCATGCACTGATCACGTAATTGTATGCACTGCTCACGTGGCTATCATGCACTGATCATGTGACTGATCATGCACTGATCACGTAGCTATCTTCAACTGATCACTTGGCTGATCATACACTCATCACGGGACTGATCGTGCACTGATTATGGCACTATCATGCATTGACTACATGACTCCACATGCACTGATCACGTGGATGATCATGCACTGATCACGTGACTGACCATGCACTGATCACGTGACTGATTACGCACTGATCACGTGGCTGAACATTCACTGATCACGTGGCTATCATGCACTGATCACGTGGCTCATCATGCACTGATCACGTAATTCATCATGCACTGGTCATGTGGCTGATCATGCACTGACCACGAGACTGAAAATGCACTGATCACGTCTAATCATGCACTGATCACGTGACTGCCCATGCACTGATCACGTGGATGATCATACACTAATCATGTGACTGACCATGCACTGATCACGTGACTGATCATGCACTGATGAGTTGGCAATCATGCACTGATTACTTGGCTGATCATACACTGATCACGTGACTGATAATGCACTGATCATCTGGCTATCGTGCACTCATTACCTGGCTATAGTGTACTGATCACGTGGTTGATCATACACTGATCACGAGACTGATCTTGCACTGATCACGTCTGTATCATGCACTGATCACCTGACTGCCCATGCACTGATCACGTGGATAAACATACACTGATCATGTCACAGATCATGCAGTGATCACGCGGCTATCATGCACTGATCACGTGGCTGATCATACACTGTTCACGTGTCTGACCATGCACTGATCACGTGGCTGATCATACACTGCTCACGTAACTGATCATGCACTGATCACGTGGCTATCATGCACTGATCACGTGACTGTTCATGCACTGATCAAGTGACCTATCATGCACTGATCACGTGACTGATCATGCACTGATGAGTTGGCAATCATACACTGATTACTTGGCTGATCATACACTGATCACGTGACTGATAATGCACTGATCATCTGGCTATCGTGCACTCATTACCTGGCTATCGTGCACTGATCACGTGGTTGATCATACACTGATCACGAGACTGATCTTGCAGTGATCACGTCTGTATCATGCACTGATCACCTGACTGCCCATGCACTGATCACGTGGATAAACATACACTGATCATGTCACAGATCATGCAGTGATCACGCGGCTATCATGCACTGCTCACGTGGCTGATCATGCAAAGATCACGTAGCTACCATGTACTGGTCACGTGAGTGATCATGCACTGATCACGTAATTGATCATACACTGATCAGGTGACTTATCATGCACAGTTCACGAGACTGATCATGCACTGATCACGTGGATATCATGCACTGATCACGTGTTTGATCATACACTGTTCACGTGTCTGACCATGCAATGCTCACGTGGCTTATCATACACTGTTCACGTAATTGATCATGCACTGATCACGTGGATATCATGCGCTGATCATGTGGCTGAACATGCACTGTTCACGTGGCTTATCACACACCTGTCACGTGAGTGATCATGCACTGATCACGTGGCACTCATTCACTGATCACGTGGCTGATCATATTCTGCTCACGTAACTGATCATGCACACATCAGGTGGCTATCATGCACTTCTCACCTGGCTGGTCATGCAATGTTCACGTAGCTACCATATACTGGTCACGTGACTGATCATGCACAGATCACGTAAATGATCATGCACTGTTCACGTGACTGATCATGTACTGATCACGTGACTGATCAGGCACTGATCACGTGGCTATCATGCACTGCTCACGTGGCTGATCATGCAATGATCACGTAGCAAACATGTACTGGTCACGTGACTGATCATGCACTGATCATGTAATTAATCCTGCACTGATCTCCTGACTCATCATGCACTGATCACGGGGCTGATCACACACGTATCACGTGACTGATCATGCACTGATCAAGTGGCTATCATGCACTGATCACGTGGCTATCATGCACTGATCACGTGGCTGATCATGCAATGATCACGTAGCTACCATGTACTGGTCACGTGACTGATCTTGCACTGATCACGTAATTGATCATGCACTGATCACGTGGCTGATCAAGCACTGATCACGTGGCTATCATGCACTGCTAACGTGGCTGATCATGAAATGATCACGCAGCTACCATGTACTGCTCACTTATGTGATCATGCACTGATCATGTGGCTGATCATGCCCTGATCACGTGACTGATCATACACTGATCACGTGGCTATCATGCACTGATCACTTGGCTGGTCATACACTGATCACGCAGCTACCATGTACTGGTCACGTGACTGATCATGCACTGATGACGTAATTGATCATGCACTGATCATGTGGCTGATCATGCACTGATCACATTCTGATCATGCACTGATCACGTGGCTATCATGAACTGATCATGTGGCTGATCATACACTGATCATCTGCCTGGTCATGCACAGATCACGTGACTAATCATGAATTGATCACGTAGCAATCATTCACTGATCACCTGGCTGATCATGCACTGATCACGTGGCTATCATGCAATGATCACGTGGCTATCATGCACTGATCACGTGGCTGATCATGCACTGATACCGTGACTGAGCATGGACTGATCACATGACTATCATGTAGTGATCACGTGACTTAATGGCGCTGACCATGTGACTGATCATGAGCTGAGCATGTTTGCTATCATACACTGATCATGTGCCTCTGGAGGCAATAAACAAAGAGCTGAATAGGCATGAATCAAACAGTCAGCAGGCAATAATCATGGAACTCAGCTGTGAGGAATCATTCTGCTCAGCTGGCAATAATCAAGCAGCTGAGCAGGCAGGAATTACACAGCACAGCTGGCAATTGTCAAGCAGATGACAGGCAGGAATCATGCAGCTCAGCTGGCAATTGTCAAGCAGATGAGCAGACAGGAATCACGCAGCTCAGCAGGCCCTGATCACGTGACTGAGCATGTACGGTTCACCTGGCTGATCATACACTGATCACGTGATTGATCAAGCACTGATCACTTGGATATCATGCACTGATCACGTGGCTAATCATACACTGATCACGTGTCTGACCATGCACTGATCACGTGGCTGATCATACACTGCTCACGTAACTGATCATGCACTTATCACGTAATTGATCATGCACTGATCACGTGGCTGATCATGCACTGAACACGTGACTGATCATGCACTGATCACGTGACTGATCATGCACTGATCACGTGGCTATCATGCACTGCTCACGTGGCTGATCATGCAGTGATCACGCAGCTACCATGTACTGGTCACATGACTGATCATGCACTGATCACGTAATTGATCATGCTCTGATCACCTGGCTTATCATGCATTCATCATGTGACTGATCATGTGCTGATCATGTTTGGAGTCACACACTGATCATGTGCATCTGGAGGCAATGAACAAAGAGCTGAGTAGGCAGGAATCAGTCAGCAGGCTATAATCATGGAACTCAGCTCTGAGAAATCATGCTGCTCAGCTGGAAATAATCAAGTAGATGAGCAGGCAGCAATTATGCAGCACACGTGGCAATAGTCAAGGAGATGACAGGCAGGAATCGTACAGCTTAGCTGGCAATTGTCAAGCAGATGAGCAGACAGTAATCACGCAGCTCAGCAGGCCCTGATTACATGACTGAGCATGCACTGTTCACGTCGCTGATCACACACCTATCACGTGAATGATCATGCACTGCTCACGTGGCTCTCATGCACTGATCACGTGATTGCGCATGCACTGATCACGTAATTGTATGCACTGCTCACGTGGCTATCATGCACTGATCATGTGACTGATCATGCACTGATCACGTAGCTATCTTGCACTGATCACTTGGCTGATCATACACTCATCACGGGACTGATCGTGCACTGATTATGGCGCTATCATGCATTGACTACATGACTCCACATGCACTGATCACGTGGATGATCATGAACTGATCACGTGACTGACCATGCACTGATCACGTGACTGATTATGCACTGATCACGTGGCTGATCATGCACTGATCACGTGGCTATCATGCACTGCTCATGTGGCTGATCATGCAATGATCACGTAGCTACCATGTACTGGTCACGTGACTGATCATACACTGATCACGTGACTGATCATGCACTGATCACGTGACTGATCATGCACTGATCACGTGGCTATTATGCAGTGATCACGTGGCTCTCATGCACAGATCACATTGCTGATCATGCAATGATCACGTAGCTACCATATACTGGTCACGTGACTGATCATGCACTGATCACGTGGCTGATCATGCACTGATCACGTCACTGATCATGCACTGTTCACGAGACTCATCATGCACTGATCACGTGGATATCATGCACTGCTCACGTGGCTGATCATACACTGTTCACGTAACTGATCATGCACTGATCACGTGGATATCATGCACTGATCACGTGGCTGAACATGCACTGTTCACGTGGCTTACCACACACCTGTCACGTGACTGATCATGCACTGATCACGTGGCACTCATGCACTGATCACGTGGCTGATCATACTCTGCTCACGTAACTGATCATGCACACATCACGTGGCTATCATGCACTTCTCACCTGGCTGGTCATGAAATGTTCTCGTAGCTACCATATACTGGTCACGTGACTCATCATGCTCAGATCATGTGGCTGATCATGCACTGAGCACATGAATAATCATGCACTGATCACGTGACTGATCATGCACTGATCACTTGGCTATCATGCACTGCTAACTTGGCTGATCATGCAATGATCACCCAGCTACCATGTACTGGTCACGTGACTGATCATGCACTGATGACGTAATTGATCATGCACTGATCATGTGGCTGATCATGCACTGTTCACGTGACTGATGATGCACTGATCACGTGGCTGATCATGCACTGATCACGTGGCTATCATGCACTGATCACGTGGCTGATCATGCACTGATCACGTGACTGACCATGCACTGATCACGTGACTGATCATGCACTGATGAGTTGGCAATCATGCACTGATTACTGGCTGATCATACACTGATCACGTGACTGATAATGCACTGATCATCTGGCTATCGTGCACTCATTACCTGGCTATCGTGCACTGATCACATAGTTGATCATAAACTGATCACGAGACTGATCTTGCACTGATCACGTCTGTATCATGCACTGATCACCTGACTGCCCATGCACTGATCACGTGGATAAACATACACTGATCATGTCACAGATCATGCAGTGATCACGCGGCTATCATGCACTGCTCACGTGGCTGATCATGCAAAGATCACGTAGCTACCATGTACTGGTCACGTGAGTGATCATGCACTGATCACGTAATTGATCATACACTGATCAGGTGACTTATCATGCACAGTTCACGAGACTGATCATGCACTGATCACGTGGATATCATGCACTGACCACGAGACTGAAAATGCACTGATCACGTCTAATCATGCACTGATCACATGACTGCCCATGCACTGATCACGTGGATGATCATACACTAATCATGTGACAGATCATGCACTGATCACGTGGCTGATCATGCACTGATACCATGACTGAGCATGGACTGATCACATGACTATCATGTAGTGATCACGTGACTTAATGGTGCTGATCATGTGACTGATCATGCGCTGATCATGTTTGCTATCATACACTGATCATGTGCCTCTGGAGGCAATAAACAAAGAGCTGAGTAGGCACGAATCAAACAGACAGCAGGCAATAATCATGGAACTCAGCTGTGAGGAATCATGCTGCTCACCTGGCAATAATCAAGCAGCTGAGCAGGCAGGAATTACACAGCACAGCTGGTAATTGTCAAGCAGATGACAGGCAGAAATCGTGCAGCTCAGCTGGCAATTGTCAAGCAGATGAGCAGACAGTAATCACGCAGCTCAGCAGGCCCTGATCACGTGACTGAGCGTGCACTGTTCACGTGGCTGATCATACACTGATCACGTAATTGTTCATGCACTGATCACTTGGATATCATGCACTGATCACGTGGCTGATCATACACTGTTCATGTGTCTGATCATGCACTGATCACGTGGCTGATCATACACTGCTCACGTAACTGATCATGCACTGATCACGTGGCTATCATGCACTGATCACGTGGCTGATCATGCACTGATCACGTGACTGACCATGCACTGATCACGTGACTGATCATGCACTGATGAGTTGGCAATCATGCACTGATTACTGGCTGATCATACACTGATCACGTGACTGATAATGCACTGATCATCTGGCTATCGTGCACTCATTACCTGGCTATCGTGCACTGATCACATAGTTGATCATAAACTGATCACGAGACTGATCTTGCACTGATCACGTCTGTATCATGCACTGATCACCTGACTGCCCATGCACTGATCACGTGGATAAACATACACTGATCATGTCACAGATCATGCAGTGATCAGGCGGCTATCATGCACTGCTCACGTGGCTGGTCATGCAATGATGACGTAGCTACCATGTACTGGTCACGTGAGTGATCATGCACTGATCAGATAATTGATCATACACTGATCAGGTGACTTATCATGCACTGTTCACGAGACTGATCATGCACTGATCACGTGGATATCATGCACTGATCACGTGTTTGATCATACACTGTTCACGTGTCTGACCATGCACTGCTCACGTGGCTGATCATACACTGTTCACGTAACTGATCATGCACTGATCACGTGGATATCATGCACTGATCACGTGGCTGAACATGCACTGTTCACGTGGCTTATCACACACCTGTCACGTGACTGATCATGCACTGATCACGTGGCACTCATGCACTGATCACGTGGCTGATCATATTCTGCTCACGTAACTGATCATGCACAGATCAGGTGGCTATCATGCACTTCTCACCTGGCTGGTCATGCAGTGTTCACGTAGCTACCATATACTGGTCACGTGACTGATCATGCACAGATCACGTAAATGATCATGCACTGTTCACGTGACTGATCATGTACTGATCACGTGACTGATCACGCACTGATCACGTGGCTATCATGCACTGCTCACGAGGCTGATCATGCAATGATCACGTAGCAACCATGTACTGGTCACGTGACTGATCATGCACTGATCACGTAATGAATCCTGCACTGATCACCTGACTCATCATGCACTGATAACGTGGCTGATCACACACGTATCACGTGACTGATCATGCACTTATCACGTGGCTATCATTCACTGATCACGTGGATATCATGCACGGGTCACATGGCTGATCACACTGATCACGTGACTGATCATGCACTTATCAAGTGGCTATCATGCACTGATCATGTGGCTATCATGCACTGATCACATGGCTTATCATGCAAAGATCACGTAGCAACCATGTACTGGTCACGTGACTGATCATGCACTGATCACGTAATGAATCCTGCACTGATCACCTGACTCATCATGCACTGATAACGTGGCTGATCACACACGTATCACGTGACTGATCATGCACTGATCACGTGGCTATCATTCACTGATCACTTGGATATCATGCACTGATCACGTGGCTGATCATACATTGTTCACGTGTCTGACCATGCACTGATCACGTGGCTGATCATACAATGCTCACGTAACTGATCATGCATTGATCACGTGACTGATCATGCACTGATCACGTGACTGACCATGCACTGATCACGTGACTGATCATGCACTGATGATTTGGCAATCATGCACTGATTACTTGGCTGATCATACACTGATCACGTGACTGATAATGCACTGATCATCTGGCTGATCCTGCACTCATTACCTGGCTATCGTGCACTGATCACGTGGTTGATCATACACTGATCACGTGACTGATCTTGCAGTGATCACGTCTGATCATGCACTGATCACCTGACTGCCCATGCACTGATCACGTGGATAAACATACACTGATCATGTCACAGATCATGCAGTGATCACGGGGCTATCATGCACTGATCACGTGGCTGATCATACACTGTTCACGTGTCTGACCATGCACTGATCACGTGGCTGATCATACACTGCTCACGTAACTGATCATGCACTGATCACGTGGCTATCATGCACTGATCACGTGACTGATCATGCACTGATCCAGTGACCTATCATGCACTGATCACGTGACTGATCATGCACTGATGAGTTGGCAATCATACACTGATTACTTGGCTGATCATACACTGATCACGTGACTGATAATGCACTGATCATCTGGCTATCGTGCACTCATTACCTGGCTATCGTGCACTGATCACGTGGTTGATCATACACTGATCACGAGACTGATCTTGCACTGATCACGTCTGTATCATGCACTGATCACCTGACTGCCCATGCACTGATCACGTGGATAAACATACACTGATCATGTCACAGATCATGCAGTGATCACGCGGCTATCATGCACTGCTCACGTGGCTGATCATGCAAAGATCACGTAGCTACCATGTACTGGTCACGTGAGTGATCATGCACTGATCACGTAATTGATCATACACTGATCAGGTGACTTATCATGCACAGTTCACGAGACTGATCATGCACTGATCACGTGGATATCATGCACTGATCACGTGTTTGATCATACACTGTTCACGTGTCTGACCATGCACTGCTCACGTGGCTGATCATACACTGTTCACGTAACTGATCATGCACTGATCACGTGGCTGATCATGCACTGATCACGTGGCTGATCATGCACTGTTCACGTGGCTTATCACACACCTGTCACGTGAGTGATCATGCACTGATCACGTGGCACTCATTCACTGATCACGTGGCTGATCATATTCTGCTCACGTAACTGATCATGCACACATCAGGTGGCTATCATGCACTTCTCACCTGGCTGGTCATGCAATGTTCACGCAGCTACCATATACTGGTCACGTGACTGATCATGCACAGATCACGTAAATGATCATGCACTGTTCACGTGACTGATAATGTACTGATCACGTGACTGATCACGCACTGATCACGTGGCTATCATGCACTGCTCACGTGGCTGATCATGCAATGATCACGTAGCAAACATGTACTGGTCACGTGACTGATCATGCACTGATCACGTAATTAATCCTGCACTGATCTCCTGACTCATCATGCACTGATCACGGGGCTGATCACACACGTGATCACGTGACTGATCATTGCACTGATCAAGTGGCTATCATGCACTGATCACGTGGCTATCATGCACTGATCACGTGGCTGATCATGCAATGATCACGTAGCTACCATGTACTGGTCACGTGACTGATCTTGCACTGATCACGTAATTGATCATGCACTGACCACGTGGCTGATCAAGCACTGATCACGTGGCTATCATGCACTGCTAACGTGGCTGATCATGAACTGATCACGCAGCTACCATGTACTGATCACGTATGTGATCATGCACTGATCACGTGGCTGATCATGCCCTGATCACGTGACTGATCATACACTGATCACGTGGCTATCATGCACTGATCACTTGGCTGGTCATACACTGATCACCCAGCTACCATGTACTGGTCACGTGACTGATCATGCACTGATGACTTAACTGATCATGCACTGATCACGTGGCTGATCATGCACTGATCACGTGACTGATCATGCACTGATCACGTGGCTATCATGAACTGATCATGTGGCTGATCATACACTGATCACCTGCCTGGTCATGCACAGATCACGTGACTAATCATGAATTGATCACGTAGCAATCATTCACTGATCACCTGGCTGATCATGCACTGATCACGTGGCTATCATGCAATGATTACGTGGCTGATCATGCACTGATCACGTGGCTGATTATGCACTGATACCGTGACTGATCATGCACTGATCACGTGACTATCATGTACTGATCACGTGACTTAATGGCGCTGACCATGTGACTGATCATGCGCTGAGCATGTTTGCTATCATACACTGATCATGTGCCTCTGGAGGCAATAAACAAAGAGCTGAATAGGCACGAATCAAACAGTCAGCAGGCAATAATCATGGAACTCAGCTGTGAGGAATCATTCTGCTCAGCTGGCAATAATCAAGCAGCTGAGCAGGCAGGAATTACACAGCACAGCTGGCAACTGTCAAGCAGATAACAGGCAGGAATCATGCAGCTCAGCTGGCAATTGTCAAGCAGATGAGCAGACAGTAATCACGCAGCTCAGCAGGCCCTGATCACGTGACTGAGCATGCACGGTTCACCTGGCTGATCATACACTGATCACGTGACTGATCAAGCATTGATCACTTGGCTATCATGCACTGATCACGTGGCTAATCATACACTGATCACGTGTCTGACCATGCACTGATCACGTGGCTGATCATACACTGCTCACGTAACTGATCATGCACTGATCACGTAACTGATCATGCACTGATCACGTGGCTGATCATGCACTGAACACGTGACTGATCATGCACTGATCACGTGACTGATCATGCACTGATCACGTGGCTATCATGCACTGCTCACGTGGCTGATCATGCAGTGATCACGCAGCTGACCATGTACTGGTCACGTGACTGATCATGCACTGATCACGTAATCTGATCATGCACTGATCACCTGGCTTATCATGCATTCATCACGTGACTGATCATGCGCTGATCATGTTTGGAGTCACACACTGATCATGTGCCTCTGGAGGCAATGAACAAAGAGCTGAGTAGGCAGGAATCAGTCAGCAGGCTATAATCATGGAACTCAGCTCTGAGAAATCATGCTGCTCAGCTGGCAATAATCAAGTAGATGAGCAGGCAGGAATTATGCAGCACACGTGGCAATTGTCAAGGAGATGACAGGCAGGAATCGTACAGCTCAGCTGGCAATTGTCAAGCAGATGAGCAGACAGTAATCACGCAGCTCAGCAGGCCCTGATTCACGTGACTGAGCATGCACTGTTCACGTCGCTGATCACACACCTATCACGTGACTGATCATGCACTGCTCACGTGGCTCTCATGCACTGATCACGTGACTGCGCATGCACTGATCACGTAATTGCATGCACTGCTCACGTGGCTGATCATGCACTGATCACGTGACTGATCATGCACTGATCACGTAGCTATCATGCACTGATCACTTGGCTGATCATGCACTCATCACGGGACTGATCGTGCACTGATTATGGCGCTATCATGCATTGACTACATGACTCCACATGCACTGATCACGTGGCTGATCATGCACTGATCACGTGACTGACCATGCACTGATCACGTGACTGATTATGCACTGATCACGTGGCTGATCATGCACTGATCACGTGGCTATCATGCACTGCTCACGTGGCTGATCATGCAATGATCACGTAGCTACCATGTACTGGTCACGTGACTGATCATGCACTGATCACGTGGCTGATCATGCACTGATCACGTGGCTGATCATGCACTGATCACGTGGCTGATTATGCAGTGATCACGTGGCTATCATGCACAGATCACATTGCTGATCATGCACTGATCACGTGGCTATCATATACTGGTCACGTGACTGATCATGCACTGATCACGTGGCTGATCATGCACTGATCACGTGACTGATCATGCACTGATCACGTGACTGATCATGCACTGATCACGTGGCTGATCATGCACTGATCACGTGGCTGATCATGCACTGTTCACGTGACTGATCATGCACTGATCACGTGGCTATCATGCACTGATCACGTGGCTGAACATGCACTGTTCACGTGGCTGATCATGCACCTGTCACGTGACTGATCATGCACTGATCACGTGGCTACTCATGCACTGATCACGTGGCTGATCATGCTCTGATCACGTGACTGATCATGCACTGATCACGTGGCTGATCATGCACTTCTCACCTGGCTGGTCATGCACTGTTCACGCAGCTACCATGCACTGGTCACGTGACTGATCATGCACTGATCACGTGGCTGATCATGCACTGATCACGTGGCTGATCATGCACTGATCACGTGACTGATCATGCACTGATCACTTGGCTATCATGCACTGCTCACGTGGCTGATCATGCACTGATCACGCAGCTACCATGCACTGATCACGTGACTGATCATGCACTGATCGCACTGATCATGCACTGATCATGTGGCTGATCATGCCCTGATCACGTGACTGATCATGCACTGATCACGTGGCTGATCATGCACTGATCACGTGGCTATCATGCACTGATCACGTGGCTGATCATGCACTGATCACGTGACTGACCATGCACTGATCACGTGACTGATCATGCACTGATGAGTTGGCTATCATGCACTGATTACGTGGCTGATCATACACTGATCACGTGACTGATAATGCACTGATCATCGTGGCTGATCGTGCACTCATCACCTGGCTATCGTGCACTGATCACGTGGTTGATCATACACTGATCACGAGACTGATCTTGCACTGATCACGTCTGTATCATGCACTGATCACCTGACTGCCCATGCACTGATCACGTGGCTGATCATGCACTGATCACGTAACTGATCATGCACTGATCACGTGGCTATCATGCACTGATCACGTGGCTGGTCATGCAATGATCACGTAGCTACCATGTACTGGTCACGTGACTGATCATGCACTGATCACGTAACTGATCATGCACTGATCAGGTGGCTTATCATGCACTGTTCACGTGACTGATCATGCACTGATCACGTGGCTGATCATGCACTGATCACGTGTCTGATCATGCACTGTTCACGTGGCTGACCATGCACTGCTCACGTGGCTGATCATGCACTGTTCACGTAACTGATCATGCACTGATCACGTGGATATCATGCACTGATCACGTGGCTGATCATGCACTGTTCACGTGGCTTATCACGCACCTGATCACGTGACTGATCATGCACTGATCACGTGGCACTCATGCACTGATCACGTGGCTGATCATGTTCTGCTCACGTGACTGATCATGCACAGATCACGTGGCTATCATGCACTTCTCACCTGGCTGGTCATGCAGTGATCACGTAGCTACCATGCACTGGTCACGTGACTGATCATGCACTGATCACGTAACTGATCATGCACTGTTCACGTGACTGATCATGCACTGATCACGTGACTGATCACGCACTGATCACGTGGCTATCATGCACTGCTCACGTGGCTGATCATGCACTGATCACGTAGCTACCATGTACTGGTCACGTGACTGATCATGCACTGATGACGTGACTGATCATGCACTGATCACGTGGCTGATCATGCACTGATCACGTGGCTGATCATGCACTGATCACGTGGCTGATCATGCACTGATCACGTGGCTGATCATGCACTGACCACGTGACTGATCATGCACTGATCACGTCTGATCATGCACTGATCACGTGACTGACCATGCACTGATCACGTGGCTGATCATGCACTGATCACGTGGCTATCATGCACTGATCACGTGGCTGATCATGCACTGATACCGTGACTGATCATGGACTGATCACATGACTATCATGCACTGATCACGTGACTTAATGGCGCTGATCATGTGACTGATCATGCGCTGATCATGTTTGCTATCATACACTGATCACGTGCCTCTGGAGGCAATAAACAAAGAGCTGAGTAGGCACGAATCAAACAGTCAGCAGGCAATAATCATGGAACTCAGCTGTGAGGAATCATGCTGCTCAGCTGGCAATAATCAAGCAGCTGAGCAGGCAGGAATTACGCAGCACAGCTGGCAATTGTCAAGCAGATGACAGGCAGGAATCGTGCAGCTCAGCTGGCAATTGTCAAGCAGATGAGCAGACAGTAATCACGCAGCTCAGCAGGCCCTGATCACGTGACTGATCATGCACTGTTCACGTGGCTGATCATACACTGATCACGTAACTGATCATGCACTGATCACGTGGCTATCATGCACTGATCACGTGGCTGATCATGCACTGTTCATGTGTCTGATCATGCACTGATCACGTGGCTGATCATACACTGCTCACGTAACTGATCATGCACTGATCACGTGGCTATCATGCACTGATCACGTGGCTGATCATGCACTGATCACGTGACTGACCATGCACTGATCACGTGACTGATCATGCACTGATCAGTTGGCAATCATGCACTGATTACGTGGCTGATCATGCACTGATCACGTGACTGATCATGCACTGATCACGTGGCTATCGTGCACTCATTACGTGGCTATCGTGCACTGATCACGTGGCTGATCATGCACTGATCACGAGACTGATCTTGCACTGATCACGTCTGTATCATGCACTGATCACGTGACTGCCCATGCACTGATCACGTGGATGAACATGCACTGATCACGTCACAGATCATGCACTGATCACGTGGCTATCATGCACTGCTCACGTGGCTGATCATGCACTGATCACGTAGCTACCATGTACTGGTCACGTGACTGATCATGCACTGATCACGTTATTGATCATGCACTGATCACGTGACTGATCATGCACTGATCACGAGACTGATCATGCACTGATCACGTGGCTATCATGCACTGATCACGTGGCTGATCATGCACTGTTCACGTGGCTGACCATGCACTGCTCACGTGGCTGATCATGCACTGATCACGTAACTGATCATGCACTGATCACGTGGCTATCATGCACTGATCACGTGGCTGAACACGCAATGTTCACGTGGCTTATCACACACCTGTCACGTGACTGATCATGCACTGATCACGTGGCACTCATGCACTGATCACGTGGCTGATCATACACTGCTCACGTAACTGATCATGCACTCATCACGTGGATATCATGCACTGCTCACCTGGCTGGTCATGCAGTGTTCACGTAGCTGACCATATACTGGTCACGTGACTGATCATGCACAGATCACGTAACTGATCATGCACTGTTCACGTGACTGATCATGCACTGATCACGTGACTGATCACGCACTGATCACGTGGCTGATCATGCACTGCTCACGTGGCTGATCATGCACTGATCACGTAGCAACCATGCACTGGTCACGTGACTGATCATGCACTGATCACGTAATTGATCATGCACTGATCACGTGGCTGATCATGCACTGATCACGTGGCTGATCACACACGTATCACGTGACTGATCATGCACTGATCACGTGGCTGATCATGCACTGATCACGTGGCTGATCATGCACTGATCACGTGGCTGATCACACCGATCACGTGACTGATCATGCACTTATCACGTGGCTGATCATGCACTGATCACGTGGCTGATCATGCACTGCTCACGTGGCTGATCATGCACATGATCACGCAGCTACCATGCACTGGTCACGTGACTGATCATGCACTGATCACGTGACTGATCATGCACTGATCACGTGACTGATCATGCACTGATCACGTGGCTGATCATGCACTGATCACGTGACTGATCATGCACTGATCACGTGGCTGATCATTCACTGATCACGTGGCTGATCATGCACTGATCACGTGGCTGATCATGCACTGATCACGTGACTGATCATGCACTGATCACGTGGCTGATCATGCACTGATCACGTGGCTGATCATGCACTGATCACGTGACTGATCATGCACTGATCACGTGACTGATCATGCACTGATCACGTGACTGATCATGCACTGATCACTTGGCTATCATGCACTGATCACTTGGCTGATCATGCACTGATCACGTGACTGATAATGCACTGATCATGTGGCTGATCATGCACTGATCACGTGGCTGATCGTGCACTGATCACGTGGCTGATCATGCACTGATCACGTGACTGATCATGCACTGATCACGTCTGTATCATGCACTGATCACGTGACTGATCATGCACTGATCACGTGGCTGATCATGCACTGATCACGTGACTGATCATGCACTGATCACGTGGCTATCATGCACTGATCACGTGGCTGATCATGCACTGTTCACGTGGCTGACCATGCACTGATCACGTGGCTGATCATGCACTGCTCACGTAACTGATCATGCACTGATCACGTGGCTGATCATGCACTGATCACGTGACTGATCATGCACTGATCACGTGACTGATCATGCACTGATCACGTGACTGATCATGCACTGATGACGTTGGCAATCATGCACTGATTACTTGGCTGATCATGCACTGATCACGTGACTGATCATGCACTGATCATCTGGCTGATCGTGCACTCATCACGTGGCTATCGTGCACTGATCACGTGGTTGATCATACACTGATCACGAGACTGATCTTGCACTGATCACGTCTGTATCATGCACTGATCACGTGACTGCCCATGCACTGATCACGTGGATAAACATACACTGATCACGTGACAGATCATGCAGTGATCACGTGGCTATCATGCACTGCTCACGTGGCTGATCATGCAATGATCACGTAGCTACCATGCACTGGTCACGTGACTGATCATGCACTGATCACGTAATTGATCATGCACTGATCACGTGACTTATCATGCACTGTTCACGAGACTGATCATGCACTGATCACGTGGCTGATCATGCACTGCTCACGTGGCTGATCATACACTGTTCACGTGACTGATCATGCACTGATCACGTGGCTATCATGCACTGATCACGTGGCTGAACATGCACTGTTCACGTGGCTTATCACACACCTGTCACGTGACTGATCATGCACTGATCACGTGGCACTCATTCACTGATCACGTGGCTGATCATATTCTGCTCACGTAACTGATCATGCACACATCAGGTGGCTATCATGCACTTCTCACCTGGCTGGTCATGCAATGTTCACGTAGCTACCATATACTGGTCACGTGACTGATCATGCACAGATCACGTAAATGATCATGCACTGTTCACGTGACTGATCATGCACTGATCACGTGACTGATCACGCACTGATCACGTGGCTATCATGCACTGCTCACGTGGCTGATCATGCAATGATCACGTAGCAACCATGTACTGGTCACGTGACTGATCATGCACTGATCACGTAATTGATCCTGCACTGATCACCTGACTCATCATGCACTGATCACGTGGCTGATCACGCACGTATCACGTGACTGATCATGCACTGATCACGTGGCTATCATGCACTGATACGTGGCTATCATGCACTGATCACGTGGCTGATCATGCACTGATCACGTAGCTACCATGTACTGGTCACGTGACTGATCTTGCACTGATCACGTAACTGATCATGCACTGATCACGTGGCTGATCAAGCACTGATCACGTGGCTATCATGCACTGATAACGTGGCTGATCATGAACTGATCACGCAGCTACCATGCACTGGTCACGTGACTGATCATGCACTGATCACGTGGCTGATCATGCCCTGATCACGTGACTGATCATGCACTGATCACGTGGCTATCATGCACTGATCACTTGGCTGGTCATACACTGATCACCCAGCTACCATGTACTGGTCACGTGACTGATCATGCACTGATCACGTAATTGATCATGCACTGATCATGTGGCTGATCATGCACTGATCACGTTCTGATCATGCACTGATCACGTGGCTATCATGCACTGATCACGTGGCTGATCATACACTGATCACGTGCCTGGTCATGCACAGATCACGTGACTGATCATGCACTGATCACGTAGCAATCATTCACTGATCACCTGGCTGATCATGCACTGATCACGTGGCTATCATGCACTGATCACGTGGCTATCATGCACTGATCACGTGGCTGATCATGCACTGATACCGTGACTGAGCATGGACTGATCACATGACTGATCATGTAGTGATCACGTGACTTAATGGCGCTGACCATGTGACTGATCATGAGCTGAGCATGTTTGCTATCATACACTGATCATGTGCCTCTGGAGGCAATAAACAAAGAGCTGAGTAGGCACGAATCAAACAGTCAGCAGGCAATAATCATGGAACTCAGCTGTGAGGAATCATTCTGCTCAGCTGGCAATAATCAAGCAGCTGAGCAGGCAGGAATTACGCAGCACAGCTGGCAATTGTCAAGCAGATGACAGGCAGGAATCATGCAGCTCAGCTGGCAATTGTCAAGCAGATGAGCAGACAGTAATCACGCAGCTCAGCAGGCCCTGATCACGTGACTGAGCATGCACTGTTCACCTGGCTGATCATACACTGATCACGTGACTGATCAAGCATTGATCACTTGGCTATCATGCACTGATCACGTGGCTAATCATACACTGTTCACGTGTCTGACCCTGCACTGATCACGTGGCTGATCATACACTGCTCACGTAACTGATCATGCACTGATCACGTGACTGATCATGCACTGATCACGTGGCTGATCATGCACTGAACACGTGACTGATCATGCACTGATCACGTGACTGATCATGCACTGATCACGTGGCTATCATGCACTGCTCACATGGCTAATCATGCAGTGATCACACAGCTACCATGTACTGGTCACGTGACTGATCATGCACTGATCACGTAATTGATCATGCACTGATCACCTGGCTTATCATGCATTCATCATGTGACTGATCATGCGCTGATCATGTTTGGTGTCACACACTGATCATGTGCCTCTGGAGGCAATGAACAAAGAGCTGAGTAGGCAGGAATCAGTCAGCAGGCTATAATCATGGAACTCAGCTCTGAGAAATCATGCTGCTCAGCTGGCAATAATCAAGCAGATGAGCAGGCAGGAATTATGCAGCACACGTGGCAATTGTCAAGGAGATGACAGGCAGGAATCGTACAGCTCAGCTGGCAATTGTCAAGCAGATGAGCAGACAGTAATCACGCAGCTCAGCAGGCCCTGATCACGTGACTGAGCATGCACTGTTCACGTCGCTGATCACACACCTATCACGTGACTGATCATGCACTGATCACGTGGCTCTCATGCACTGATCACGTGATTGCGCATGCACTGATCACGTAATTGTATGCACTGCTCACGTGGCTATCATGCACTGATCACGTGACTGATCATGCACTGATCACGTAGCTATCTTGCACTGATCACTTGGCTGATCATACACTCATCACGGGACTGATCGTGCACTGATTATGGCGCTATCATGCATTGACTACATGACTCCACATGCACTGATCACGTGGATGATCATGCACTGATCACGTGACTGACCATGCACTGATCACGTGACTGATCATGCACTGATCACGTGGCTGATCATGCACTGATCACGTGGCTATCATGCACTGCTCACGTGGCTGATCATGCACTGATCACGTAGCTACCATGTACTGGTCACGTGACTGATCATGCACTGATCACGTAACTGATCATGCACTGATCATGTGGCTGATCATGCACTGATCACGTGGCTGATTATGCACTGATCACGTGGCTGATCATGCACTGATCACGTGGCTGATCATGCACTGATCACGTGGCTGATCATGCACTGATCACGTGACTGATCATGCACTGATCACGTGGCTGATCATGCACTGATCACGTGGCTGATCATGCACTGATCACGTGACTCATCATGCACTGATCACGTGGCTGATCATGCACTGCTCACGTGGCTGATCATGCACTGTTCACGTGACTGATCATGCACTGATCACGTGGCTATCATGCACTGATCACGTGGCTGAACATGCACTGTTCACGTGGCGATCACGCACTGTCACGTGACTGATCATGCACTGATCACGTGGCACTCATGCACTGATCACGTGGCTGATCATACACTGCTCACGTGACTGATCATGCACTGATCACGTGGCTATCATGCACTGCTCACGTGGCTGGTCATGCACTGATCACGTAGCTACCATGTACTGGTCACGTGACTGATCATGCACAGATCACGTGGCTGATCATGCACTGATCACGTGACTGATCATGCACTGATCACGTGACTGATCATGCACTGATCACGTGGCTATCATGCACTGCTCACGTGGCTGATCATGCACTGATCACGCAGCTACCATGCACTGGTCACGTGACTGATCATGCACTGATCACGTGACTGATCATGCACTGATCACGTGGCTGATCATGCACTGATCACGTGGCTGATCATGCACTGATCACGTGGCTGATCATGCACTGATCACGTGGCTGATCATGCACTGATCACGTGGCTGATCATGCACTGATCACGTGACTGACCATGCACTGATCACGTGACTGATCATGCACTGATCACGTGGCTATCATGCACTGATCACGTGGCTG
This sequence comes from Bos javanicus, assembly GCF_032452875.1. Classification (NCBI taxonomy): domain Eukaryota; kingdom Metazoa; phylum Chordata; class Mammalia; order Artiodactyla; family Bovidae; genus Bos; species Bos javanicus. Next base: position 22,398 of record NW_026893721.1, read on the forward strand.
ATCATGCACTGATCACGTGACTGATCATGCACTGATCATGTGGCTATCATGCACTGATCACGTGGCTATCGTGCACTGATCACGTGGTTGATCATGCACTGATCACGTGACTGATCTTGCACTGATCACGTCTGTATCATGCACTGATCACGTGACTGCCCATGCACTGATCACGTGGCTGAACATGCACTGATCACGTCACTGATCATGCACTGATCACGCGGCTATCATGCACTGCTCACGTGGCTGATCATGCACTGATCACGTAGCTACCATGTACTGGTCACGTGACTGATCATGCACTGATCACGTAACTGATCATGCACTGATCACGTGACTGATCATGCACTGTTCACGTGACTGATCATGCACTGATCACGTGGCTATCATGCACTGATCACGTGGCTGATCATGCACTGATCACGTGGCTGATCATGCACTGATCACGTGGCTGATCATGCACTGTTCACGTGACTGATCATGCACTGATCACGTGGCTATCATGCACTGATCACGTGGCTGATCATGCACTGATCACGTGGCTTATCATGCACACCTGATCACGTGACTGATCATGCACTGATCACGTGGCACTCATGCACTGATCACGTGGCTGATCATGCACTGATCACGTGACTGATCATGCACTGATCACGTGGCTATCATGCACTTATCACGTGGCTGATCATGCAATGATCACGTAGCTACCATGCACTGGTCACGTGACTGATCATGCACTGATCACGTGACTGATCATGCACTGATCACGTGACTGATCATGCACTGATCACGTGACTGATCACGCACTGATCACGTGGCTATCATGCACTGATCACGTGGCTGATCATGCACTGATCACGTAGCTACCATGCACTGGTCACGTGACTGATCATGCACTGATCACGTAATTGAATCATGCACTGATCACGTGGCTGATCATGCACTGATCACGTGGCTGATCACGCACTGATCACGTGACTGATCATGCACTGATCACGTGGCTGATCATGCACTGATCACGTGGCTGATCATGCACTGATCACGTGGCTGATCACACACGGATCACGTGACTGATCATGCACTGATCACGTGGCTGATCATGCACTGATCACGTGGCTGATCATGCACTGATCACGTGGCTGATCATGCAATGATCACGTAGCTATCATGCACTGATCACGTGACTGATCATGCACTGATCACGTGGCTGATCATGCACTGATCACGTGGCTGATCATGCACTGATCACGTGGCTGATCATGCACTGTATCACGTGACTGATCATGCACTGATCACGTGGCTGATCATGCACTGATCACGTGGCTGATCATGCACTGATCACGTGGCTGATCATGCACTGATCACGTGGCTGATCATGCACTGATCACGTGGCTGATCATGCACTGCTCACGTGGCTGATCATGCACTGATCACGTGACTGATCATGCACTGATCACGTGACTGATCATGCACTGATCACGTGACTGATCATGCACTGATCACGTGGCAATCATGCACTGATCACGTGGCTGATCATACACTGATCACGTGACTGATCATGCACTGATCAGCTGGCTGATCATGCACTCATCACGTGGCTGATCGTGCACTGATCACGTGGCTGATCATGCACTGATCACGTGACTGATCATGCACTGATCACGTCTGTATCATGCACTGATCACGTGACTGATCATGCACTGATCACGTGGCTGATCATGCACTGATCACGTGACTGATCATGCACTGATCACGTGGCTATCATGCACTGATCACGTGGCTGATCATACACTGATCACGTGGCTGACCATGCACTGATCACGTGGCTGATCATGCACTGATCACGTAACTGATCATGCACTGATCACGTGGCTATCATGCACTGATCACGTGACTGATCATGCACTGATCACGTGACTGACCATGCACTGATCACGTGACTGATCATGCACTGATGACTTGGCAATCATGCACTGATCACGTGGCTGATCATACACTGATCACGTGACTGATAATGCACTGATCACGTGGCTATCGTGCACTCATCACGTGGCTATCGTGCACTGATCACGTGGCTGATCATACACTGATCACGTGACTGATCTTGCACTGATCACGTCTGTATCATGCACTGATCACGTGACTGCCCATGCACTGATCACGTGGATGATCATACACTGATCACGTCACTGATCATGCACTGATCACGCGGCTATCATGCACTGCTCACGTGGCTGATCATGCAATGATCACGTAGCTACCATGTACTGGTCACGTGACTGATCATGCACTGATCACGTAATTGATCATGCACTGATCACGTGACTTATCATGCACTGTTCACGTGACTGATCATGCACTGATCACGTGGCTATCATGCACTGATCACGTGTCTGATCATGCACTGTTCACGTGGCTGACCATGCACTGCTCACGTGGCTGATCATGCACTGTTCACGTGACTGATCATGCACTGATCACGTGGCTATCATGCACTGATCACGTGGCTGATCATGCACTGTTCACGTGGCTGATCACACACCTGTCACGTGACTGATCATGCACTGATCACGTGGCACTCATGCACTGATCACGTGGCTGATCATACACTGCTCACGTAACTGATCATGCACTCATCAGGTGGCTATCATGCACTGCTCACCTGGCTGGTCATGCACTGTTCACGTAGCTACCATGCACTGGTCACGTGACTGATCATGCACTGATCACGTAACTGATCATGCACTGTTCACGTGACTGATCATGCACTGATCACGTGACTGATCACGCACTGACCACGTGGCTATCATGCACTGCTCACGTGGCTGATCATGCACTGATCACGTAGCAACCATGCACTGGTCACGTGACTGATCATGCACTGATCACGTAACTGATCCTGCACTGATCACCTGACTGATCATGCACTGATCACGTGGCTGATCACGCACGTATCACGTGACTGATCATGCACTGATCACGTGGCTGATCATGCACTGATCACGTGGCTATCATGCACTGATCACGTGGCTGATCATGCAATGATCACGTAGCTATCATGTACTGGTCACGTGACTGATCATGCACTGATCACGTGATTGATCATGCACTGATCACGTGGCTGATCATGCACTGATCACGTGGCTATCATGCACTGCTCACGTGGCTGATCATGCACTGATCACGCAGCTACCATGCACTGGTCACGTGACTGATCATGCACTGATCATGTGGCTGATCATGCACTGATCACGTGACTGATCATGCACTGATCACGTGGCTATCATGCACTGATCACTTGGCTGGTCATGCACTGATCACGCAGCTGACCATGCACTGGTCACGTGACTGATCATGCACTGATCACGTGACTGATCATGCACTGATCACGTGGCTGATCATGCACTGATCACGTGACTGATCATGCACTGATCACGTGGCTATCATGCACTGATCACGTGGCTGATCATGCACTGATCACGTGCCTGATCATGCACTGATCACGTGACTGATCATGCACTGATCACGTAGCGATCATTCACTGATCACGTGGCTGATCATGCACTGATCACGTGGCTGATCATGCACTGATCACGTGGCTGATCATGCACTGATCACGTGGCTGATCATGCACTGATCCCGTGACTGAGCATGCACTGATCACGTGACTATCATGCACTGATCACGTGACTTAATGGCGCTGACCACGTGACTGATCATGCGCTGAGCATGTTTGCTATCATGCACTGATCATGTGCCTCTGGAGGCAATAAACAAAGAGCTGAGTAGGCAGAATCAAACAGTCAGCAGGCAATAATCATGGAACACAGCTGTGAGGAATCATGCTGCTCAGCTGGCAATAATCAAGCAGCTGAGCAGGCAGGAATTACGCAGCACAGCTGGCAATTGTCAAGCAGATGACAGGCAGGAATCATGCAGCTCAGCTGGCAATTGTCAAGCAGATGAGCAGACAGTAATCACGCAGCTCAGCAGGCCCTGATCACGTGACTGATCATGCACTGTTCACCTGGCTGATCATACACTTATCACGTGACTGATCATGCACTGATCACGTGGCTATCATGCACTGATCACGTGGCTGATCATACACTGTTCACGTGACTGACCATGCACTGATCACGTGGCTGATCATGCACTGATCACGTGGCTGATCATGCACTGATCACGTGGCTGATCATGCACTGATCACGTGACTGATCATGCACTGATCACGTGGCTGATCATGCACTGCTCACGTGGCTGATCATGCAGTGATCACGTAGCTACCATGCACTGGTCACGTGACTGATCATGCACTGATCACGTAACTGATCATGCACTGATCACCTGGCTTATCATGCACTCATCACGTGACTGATCATGCGCTGATCACGTTTGGTGTCATGCACTGATCACGTGCCTCTGGAGGCAATGAACAAAGAGCTGAGTAGGCAGGAATCAGTCAGCAGGCAATAATCATGGAACTCAGCTCTGAGGAATCATGCTGCTCAGCTGGCAATAATCAAGTAGCTGAGCAGGCAGGAATTACGCAGCACAGGTGGCAATTGTCAAGCAGATGACAGGCAGGAATCGTACAGCTCAGCTGGCAATTGTCAAGCAGATGAGCAGACAGTAATCACGCAGCTCATCAGGCCCTGATCACGTGACTGATCATGCACTGTTCACGTGGCTGATCATGCACCTGATCACGTGACTGATCATGCACTGATCACGTGGCTATCATGCACTGATCACGTGGCTGAGCATGCACTGATCACGTGACTGCATGCACTGCTCACGTGGCTGATCATGCACTGCTCACGTGACTGATCATGCACTGATCACGTGGCTATCTTGCACTGATCACTTGGCTGATCATACACTCATCACGTGACTGATCGTGCACTGATTACGTCGCTATCATGCACTGACTACGTGGCTGCACATGCACTGATCACGTGGCTGATCATGCACTGATCACGTGACTGATCATGCACTGATCACGTGACTGATTATGCACTGATCACGTGGCTGATCATGCACTGATCACGTGGCTATCATGCACTGCTCACGTGGCTGATCATGCACTGATCACGTAGCTACCATGCACTGGTCACGTGACTGATCATACACTGATCACGTGACTGATCATGCACTGATCACGTGGCTGATCATGCACTGATCACGTGGCTGATCATGCAGTGATCACGTGGCTGATCATGCACTGATCACGTGGCTGATCATGCACTGATCACGTAGCTACCATGTACTGGTCACGTGACTGATCATGCACTGATCACGTGGCTGATCATGCACTGATCACGTGACTGATCATGCACTGTTCACGTGACTCATCATGCACTGATCACGTGGCTGATCATGCACTGCTCACGTGGCTGATCATGCACTGTTCACGTGACTGATCATGCACTGATCACGTGGCTATCATGCACTGATCACGTGGCTGAACATGCACTGTTCACGTGGCTTACCACGCACCTGATCACGTGACTGATCATGCACTGATCACGTGGCACTCATGCACTGATCACGTGGCTGATCATGCACTGCTCACGTGGCTGATCATGCACAGATCACGTGGCTATCATGCACTGCTCACCTGGCTGATCATGCACTGTTCACGTAGCTACCATGCACTGGTCACGTGACTCATCATGCACTGATCATGTGACTGATCATGCACTGAGCACGTGACTGATCATGCACTGATCACGTGACTGATCATGCACTGATCACGTGGCTATCATGCACTGCTCACGTGGCTGATCATGCAATGATCACCCAGCTACCATGCACTGGTCACGTGACTGATCATGCACTGATCACGTAACTGATCATGCACTGATCACGTGGCTGATCATGCACTGATCACGTGGCTGATCATGCACTGATCACGTGGCTGATCATGCACTGATCACGTGGCTATCATGCACTGATCACGTGGCTGATCATGCACTGATCACGTGGCTATCATGCACTGATCACGTGGCTGATCATGCACTGATCACGTGGCTGATCATGCACTGATCACGTGGCTATCATGCACTGATCACGTGGCTGATCATGCACTGATACCGTGACTGATCATGCACTGATCACGTGGCTATCATGCACTGATCACGTGACTTAATGGCGCTGATCACGTGACTGATCATGCGCTGATCATGTTTGCTATCATACACTGATCACGTGCCTCTGGAGGCAATAAACAAAGAGCTGAGTAGGCACGAATCACAGTCAGCAGGCAATAATCATGGAACTCAGCTGTGAGGAATCATGCTGCTCAGCTGGCAATAATCAAGCAGCTGAGCAGGCAGGAATTACACAGCACAGCTGGCAATTGTCAAGCAGATGACAGGCAGGAATCGTGCAGCTCAGCTGGCAATTGTCAAGCAGATGAGCAGACAGTAATCACGCAGCTCAGCAGGCCCTGATCACGTGACTGATCATGCACTGTTCACGTGGCTGATCATGCACTGATCACGTGACTGATCATGCACTGATCACGTGGCTATCATGCACTGATCACGTGGCTGATCATGCACTGATCACGTGTCTGACCATGCACTGATCACGTGGCTGATCATGCACTGATCACGTAACTGATCATGCACTGATCACGTGGCTATCATGCACTGATCACGTGGCTGATCATGCACTGATCACGTGGCTGACCATGCACTGATCACGTGACTGATCATGCACTGATGACGTGGCAATCATGCACTGATTACTTGGCTGATCATGCACTGATCACGTGACTGATCATGCACTGATCACGTGGCTATCGTGCACTGATTACCTGGCTGATCGTGCACTGATCACGTGGCTGATCATGCACTGATCACGTGACTGATCATGCACTGATCACGTCTGTATCATGCACTGATCACGTGACTGATCATGCACTGATCACGTGGCTGAACATGCACTGATCACGTGACTGATCATGCACTGATCACGCGGCTATCATGCACTGCTCACGTGGCTGATCATGCAATGATCACGTAGCTACCATGTACTGGTCACGTGCCTGATCATGCACTGATCACGTAATTGATCATGCACTGATCAGGTGACTGATCATGCACTGTTCACGTGACTGATCATGCACTGATCACGTGGCTACCATGCACTGATCACGTGTCTGATCATGCACTGATCACGTGGCTGACCATGCACTGCTCACGTGGCTGATCATGCACTGTTCACGTGACTGATCATGCACTGATCACGTGGCTGATCATGCACTGATCACGTGGCTGAACATGCACTGTTCACGTGGCTTATCATGCACCTGTCACGTGACTGATCATGCACTGATCACGTGGCACTCATGCACTGATCACGTGGCTGATCATACACTGATCACGTGACTGATCATGCACAGATCACGTGGCTATCATGCACTGCTCACCTGGCTGGTCATGCAATGTTCACGTAGCTACCATGTACTGGTCACGTGACTGATCATGCACAGATCACGTGGCTGATAATGCACTGTTCAAGTGACTGATCATGTTCTGATCACGTGACTGATCACGCACTGATCACGTGGCTATCATGCACTGCTCACGTGGCTGATCATGCAATGATCACGTAGCAACCATGTACTGGTCACGTGACTGATCATGCACTGATCACGTAATTGAATCCTGCACTGATCACCTGGCTGATCATGCACTGATAACGTGGCTGATCACACTGATCACGTGACTGATCATGCACTGATCACGTGGCTATCATTCACTGATCACGTGGCTATCATGCACGGGTCACATGGCTGATCACACTGATCACGTGACTGATCATGCACTTATCAAGTGGCTATCATGCACTGATCATGTGGCTATCATGCACTGATCACATGGCTTATCATGCAAAGATCACGTAGCTACCATGTACTGGTCACGTGACTGATCATGCACTGATCACGTAATGAATCCTGCACTGATCACCTGACTCATCATGCACTGATAACGTGGCTGATCATGCACGTATCACGTGACTGATCATGCACTGATCACGTGGCTATCATTCACTGATCACTTGGATATCATGCACTGATCACGTGGCTGATCATACACTGTTCACGTGTCTGACCATGCACTGATCACGTGGCTGATCATACAATGCTCACGTAACTGATCATGCATTGATCACGTGACTGATCATGCACTGATCACGTGACTGACCATGCACTGATCACGTGACTGATCATGCACTGATGAGTTGGCAATCATGCACTGATTACTTGGCTGATCATACACTGATCACGTGACTGATAATGCACTGATCATCTGGCTATCCTGCACTCATTACCTGGCTATCGTGCACTGATCACGTGGTTGATCATACACTGATCACGAGACTGATCTTGCAGTGATCACGTCTGTATCATGCACTGATCACCTGACTGCCCATGCACTGATCACGTGGATAAACATACACTGATCACGTCACAGATCATGCAGTGATCACGCGGCTATCATGCACTGATCACGTGGCTGATCATACACTGTTCACGTGTCTGACCATGCACTGATCACGTGGCTGATCATACACTGCTCACGTAACTGATCATGCACTGATCACGTGGCTATCATGCACTGATCACGTGACTGATCATGCACTGATCCACGTGACCTATCATGCACTGATCACGTGACTGATCATGCACTGATGAGTTGGCAATCATACACTGATTACTTGGCTGATCATACACTGATCACGTGACTGATAATGCACTGATCATCTGGCTATCGTGCATTCATTACCTGGCTATCGTGCACTGATCACGTGGTTGATCATACACTGATCACGAGACTGATCTTGCACTGATCACGTCTGTATCATGCACTGATCACCTGACTGCCCATGCACTGATCACGTGGATAAACATACACTGATCATGTCACAGATCATGCAGTGATCACGCGGCTATCATGCACTGCTCACGTGGCTGATCATGCAAAGATCACGTAGCTACCATGTACTGGTCACGTGAGTGATCATGCACTGATCACGTAATTGATCATACACTGATCAGGTGACTTATCATGCACAGTTCACGAGACTGATCATGCACTGATCACGTGGATATCATGCACTGATCACGTGTTTGATCATACACTGTTCACGTGTCTTAACATGCACTGCTCACGTGGCTGATCATACACTGTTCACGTAACTGATCATGCACTGATCACGTGGATATCATGCACTGATCACGTGGCTGAACACGCAATGTTCACGTGGCTTATCACACACCTGTCACGTGACTGATCATGCACTGATCACATGGCACTCATTCACTGATCACGTGGCTGATCATATTCTGCTCACGTAACTGATCATGCACACATCAGGTGGCTATCATGCACTTCTCACCTGGCTGGTCATGCAATGTTCACGCAGCTACCATATACTGGTCACGTGACTGATCATGCACAGATCACGTAAATGATCATGCACTGTTCACGTGACTGATCATTTACTGATCACGTGACTGATCACACACTGATCACGTGGCTATCATGCACTGCTCACGTGGCTGATCATGCAATGATCACGTAGCAAACATGTACTGGTCACGTGACTGATCATGCACTGATCACGTAATTAATCCTGCACTGATCTCCTGACTCATCATGCACTGATCACGGGGCTGATCACACACGTATCACGTGACTGATCATGCACTGATCAAGTGGCTATCATGCACTGATACGTGGCTATCATGCACTGATCACGTGGCTGATCATGCAATGATCACGTAGCTACCATGTACTGGTCACGTGACTGATCTTGCACTGATCACGTAATTGATCATGCACTGACCACGTGGCTGATCAAGCACTGATCACGTGGCTATCATGCACTGCTAACGTGGCTGATCATGAAATGATCACGCAGCTACCATGTACTGCTCACGTATGTGATCATGCACTGATCATGTGGCTGATCATGCCCTGATCACGTGACTGATCATACACTGATCACGTGGCTATCATGCACTGATCACTTGGCTGGTCATACACTGATCACCCAGCTACCATGTACTGGTCACGTGACTGATCATGCACTGATGACGTAATTGATCATGCACTGATCATGTGGCTGATCATGCACTGATCACATTCTGATCATGCACTGATCACGTGGCTATCATGAACTGATCATGTGGCTGATCATACACTGATCATCTACCTGGTCATGCACAGATCACGTGACTAATCATGAATTGATCACGTAGCAATCATTCACTGATCACCTGGCTGATCATGCACTGATCACGTGGCTATCATGCAATGATTACGTGGCTAACATGCACTGATCACGTGGCTGATTATGCACTGATACCGTGACTGAGCATGGACTGATCACATGACTATCATGTAGTGATCACGTGACTTAATGGCGCTGACCATGTGACTGATCATGAGCTGAGCATGTTTGCTATCATACACTGATCATGTGCCTCTGGAGGCAATAAACAAAGAGCTGAATAGGCACGAATCAAACAGTCAGCAGGCAATAATCATGGAACTCAGCTGTGAGGAATCATTCTGCTCAGCTGGCAATAATCAAGCAGCTGAGCAGGCAGGAATTACACAGCACAGCTGGCAACTGTCAAGCAGATAACAGGCAGGAATCATGCAGCTCAGCTGGCAATTGTCAAGCAGATGAGCAGACAGGAATCACGCAGCTCAGCAGGCCCTGATCACGTGACTGAGCATGCACGGTTCACCTGGCTGATCATACACTGATCACGTGATTGATCAAGCATTGATCACTTGGATATCATGCACTGATCACGTGGCTAATCATACACTGATCACGTGTCTGACCATGCACTGATCACGTGGCTGATCATACACTGCTCACGTAACTGATCATGCACTGATCACGTAATTGATCATGCACTGATCACGTGGCTGATCATGCACTGAACACGTGACTGATCATGCACTGATCACGTGACTGATCATGCACTGATCACGTGGCTATCATGCACTGCTCACGTGGCTGATCATGCAGTGATCACGCAGCTACCATGTACTGGTCACATAACTGATCATGCACTGATCACGTAATTGATCATGCTCTGATCACCTGGCTTATCATGCATTCATCATGTGACTGATCATGTGCTGATCATGTTTGGAGTCACACACTGATCATGTGCATCTGGAGGCAATGAACAAAGAGCTGAGTAGGCAGGAATCAGTCAGCAGGCTATAATCATGGAACTCAGCTCTGAGAAATCATGCTGCTCAGCTGGAAATAATCAAGTAGATGAGCAGGCAGGAATTATGCAGCACACGTGGCAATAGTCAAGGAGATGACAGGCAGGAATCGTACAGCTTAGCTGGCAATTGTCAAGCAGATAAGCAGACAGTAATCACGCAGCTCAGCAGGCCCTGATTACATGACTGAGCATGCACTGTTCACGTCGCTGATCACACACCTATCACGTGAATGATCATGCACTGCTCACGTGGCTCTCATGCACTGATCACGTGATTGCGCATGCATTGATCACGTAATTGTATGCACTGCTCACGTGGCTATCATGCATTGATCATGTGACTGATCATGCACTGATCACGTAGCTATCATGCACTGATCACTTGGCTGATCATACACTCATCACGGGACTGATCGTGCACTGATTATGGCGCTATCATGCATTGACTACATGACTCCACATGCACTGATCACGTGGATGATCATGAACTGATCACATGACTGACCATGCACTGATCACGTGACTGATTATGCACTGATCACGTGGCTGATCATGCACTGATCACGTGGCTATCATGCACTGCTCATGTGGCTGATCATGCAATGATCACGTAGCTACCATGTACTGGTCACGTGACTGATCATACACTGATCACGTGACTGATCATGCACTGATCACGTGACTGATCATGCACTGATCACGTGGCTATTATGCAGTGATCACGTGGCTCTCATGCACAGATCACATTGCTGATCATGCAATGATCACGTAGCTACCATATACTGGTCACGTGACTGATCATGCACTGATCACGTGGCTGATCATGCACTGATCACGTCACTGATCATGCACTGTTCACGAGACTCATCATGCACTGATCACGTGGATATCATGCACTGCTCACGTGGCTGATCATACACTGTTCACGTAACTGATCATGCACTGATCACGTGGATATCATGCACTGATCACGTGGCTGAACATGCACTGTTCACGTGGCTTACCACACACCTGTCACGTGACTGATCATGCACTGATCACGTGGCACTCATGCACTGATCACGTGGCTGATCATACTCTGCTCACGTAACTGATCATGCACACATCACGTGGCTATCATGCACTTCTCACCTGGCTGGTCATGAAATGTTCTCGTAGCTACCATATACTGGTCACGTGACTCATCATGCTCAGATCATGTGCCTGATCATGCACTGAGCACATGAATAATCATGCACTGATCACGTGACTGATCATGCACTGATCACTTGGCTATCATGCACTGCTAACTTGGCTGATCATGCAATGATCACCCAGCTACCATGTACTGGTCACGTGACTGATCATGCACTGATGACGTAATTGATCATGCACTGATCATGTGGCTGATCATGCACTGTTCACGTGACTGATGATGCACTGATCACGTGGCTGATCATGCACTGATCACGTGGCTGTCATGCACTGACCACGAGACTGAAAATGCACTGATCACGTCTAATCATGCACTGATCACATGACTGCCCATGCACTGATCACGTGGATGATCATACACTAATCATGTGACAGATCATGCACTGATCACGTGGCTGATCATGCACTGCTCACGAGACTGATCATGCACTGATCACGTGGATATCATGCACTGATAACGTGTTTGATCATACACTGTTCACGTGTCTGACCATGCACTGCTCACGTGGCTGATCATACACTGTTCACGTAACTGATCATGCACTGATCACGTGGATATCATGCACTGATCACGTGGCTGAACATGCACTGTTCACGTGGCTTATCACACACCTGTCACGTGAGTGATCATGCACTGATCACGTGGCACTCATGCACTGATCACGTGGCTGATCATATTCTGCTCACGTAACTGATCATGCACACATCAGGTGGCTATCATGCACTTCTCACCTGGTTGGTCATGCAATGTTCACGTAGCTACCATATACTGGTCACGTGAGTGATCATGCACAGATCACGTAAATGATCATGCACTGTTCACGTGACTGATCATGTACTGATCACGTGACTGATCACGCACTGATCACGTGGCTATCATGCACTGCTCACGAGGCTGATCATGCAATGATCACGTAGCAACCATGTACTGGTCACGTGACTGATCATGCACTGATCACGTAATGAATCCTGCACTGATCACCTGACTCATCATGCACTGATAACGTGGCTGATCACACACGTATCACATGACTGGTCATGCACTGATCACGTGGCTATCATTCACTGATCACGTGGATATCATGCACGGGTCACATGGCTGATCACACACGTATCACGTGACTGATCATGCACTTATCAAGTGGCTATCATGCACTGATCACGTGGCTGATCATGCAATGATCACGTAGCTACAATGTACTGGTCACGTCACTGATCTTGCACTGATCACGTAATTGATCATGCACTGATCACGTGGCTGATCATGCACTGATTAAGTGGCTATCATGTACTGATCACGTGGCTATAATGCACTGATCACGTGGCTGATCATGCAATGATCACGTAGCTACCATGTACTGGTCATGTGACTGATCTTGCACTGATCACGTAATTGATCATGTACTGGTCACGTGACTGATCATGCACTGATCATGTGGCTGATCATGCCCTGATCACGTGACTAATCATGCACTGATAACGTTGCTATCATGCACTAATCACTTGGCTGGTCATACACTGATCACGCAGCTACCATCCACTGATCACTTGACTGATCATGCATTGATCACGTGACTGATCATGCACTGATCACGTGGCTATCATGCACTGATCACATGGCTGGTCATACACTGATCACGTGCCTGGTCATGCACAGATTACATGACTGATCATGCACTGATCACGTCACTGATCATGCACTGATCACGTGGCTATCAGGAACTACTCACGGGGCTGATCATGCAATGATATTGTAGCTACCATGTACCGGTCACGTGACTGATCATACACCCATCAGGTGACTGATCATGCACTGATCACGTGGCTATCATGCACTGAACATGTGGCTGATCATACACTGATCACCTGCCTAGTCATGCACAGATCACGTGACTAATCATGAACTGATCACGTAGCAATCATTCACTGATCACCTGGCTGATCATGCACTGATCACGTGGCTATCATGCAATGATCACGTGGCTATAATGCACTGATCACGTGGCTATCATGCACTGATCACGTGGCTGATCATGCAGTGATACCGTGACTGAGCATGGACTGATCACATGACTATCATGTAGTGATCACGTGACTTAATGGCGCTGACCATGTGACTGATCATGCGCTGAGCATGTTTGCTATCATACACTGATCATGTGCCTCTGGAGGCAATAAACAAAGAGCTGAGTAGTCATGAATCAAACAGTCAGCAGGCAATAATCATGGAACTCAGCTGTGAGGAATCATGCTGCTCAGCTGGCAATAATCAAGCAGCTGAGCAGGCAGGAATTACCCAGCACAGCTGGCAATTTTCAAGCAGATGACAGGCAGGAATCATGCAGCTCAGCTGGCAATTGTCAAGCAGATGAGCAGACAGTAATCACGCAGCTCAGCAGGCCCTGATCACGTGACTGAGCATGCACTGTTCACCTGGCTGATCATACACTGATTACGTGATTGATCAAGCATTGATCACTTGGATATCATGCACTGATCACGTGGCTCTCATGCACTGATCACGTGATTGCGCTTGCACTGATCACGTAATTGTATGCACTGCTCACGTGGCTATCATGCACTGATCATGTGACTGATCATGCACTGATCACGTAGCTTTCTTGCACTGATAACTTGGCTGATCATACACTCATCACGGGACTGATCGTGTACTGAATACGGCGCTATCATGCATTGACTACATGACTCCACATGCACTGATCACGTGGATGATCATGCACTGATCACGTGACTGACCATGCACTGATCACGTGACTGATCATGCACTGATCACGTGGCTATTATGCAGTTATCACGTGGCTCTCATGCACAGATCACATTGCTGATCATGCAATGATCACGTAGCTACCATATACTGGTCACGTGACTGATCATGCACTGATCACGTGGCTGATCATGCACTGATCACGTCACTGATCATGCACTGTTCACGAGACTCATCATGCACTGATCACGTGGATATCATGCACTGCTCACGTGGCTGATCATACACTGTTCACGTAACTGATCATGCACTGATCACGTGGATATCATGCACTGATCACGTGGCTGAACATGCACTGTTCATGTGGCTTACCACACACCTGTCACGTGACTGCTCATGCACTGATCACGTGGCACTCATGCACTGATCACGTGGCTGATCATACTCTGCTCACGTAACTGATCATGCACACATCACGTGGCTATCATGCACTTCTCACCTGGCTGGTCATGAAATGTTCTCGTAGCTACCATATACTGGTCACGTGACTCATCATGCTCAGATCATGTGGCTGATCATGCACTGAGCACATGAATAATCATGCACTGATCACGTGACTGATCATGCACTGAGCACTTGGCTATCATGCACTGCTAACTTGGCTGATCATGCAATGATCACCCAGCTACCATGTACTGGTCACGTGACTGATCATGCACTGATGACGTAATTGATCATGCACTGATCATGTGGCTGATCATGCACTATTCACGTGACTGATGATGCACTGATCACGTGGCTGATCATGCACTGATCACGTGGCTATCATGCACTGACCACGAGACTGAAAATGCACTGATCACGTCTAATCATGCACTGATCACATGACTGCCCTTGCACTGATCACGTGGATGATCATACACTAATCATGTGACAGATCATGCACTGATCACGTGGCTGATCATGCACTGATACCATGACTGAGCATGGACTGATCACATGACTATCATGTAGTGATCACGTGACTTAATGGTGCTGATCATGTGACTGATCATGCGCTGATCATGTTTGCTATCATACACTGATCATGTGCCTCTGGAGGCAATAAACAAAGAGCTGAGTAGGCACGAATCAAACAGTCAGCAGGCAATTATCATGGAACTCAGCTGTGAGGAATCATGCTGCTCAGCTGGCAATAATCAAGCAGCTGAGCAGGCAGGAATTACGCAGCACAGCTGGTAATTGTCAAGCAGATGACAGGCAGGAATAGTGCAGCTCAGCTGGCAATTGTCAAGCAGATGAGCAGACAGTAATCACGCATCTCAGCAGGCCCTGATCACGTGACTGAGCGTGCACTGTTCACGTTGCTGATCATACACTGATCACGTAATTGTTCATGCACTGATCACTTGGATATCATGCACTGATCACGTGGCTGATCATACACTGTTCACGTGTCTGACCATGCACTGATCACGTGGCTGATCATACACTGCTCACGTAACTGATCATGCACTGATCACGTGGCTATCATGCACTGATCACGTGGCTGATCATGCACTGATCACGTGACTGACCATGCACTGATCACGTGACTGATCATGCACTGATGAGTTGGCAATCATGCACTGATTACTTGGCTGATCATACACTGATCACGTGACTGATAATGCACTGATCATCTGGCTATCGTGCACTCATTACCTGGCTATCGTGCACTGATCACATGGTTGATCATAAACTGATCACGAGACTGATCTTGCACTGATCACGTCTGTATCATGCACTGATCACCTGACTGCCCATGCACTGATCACGTGGATAAACATACACTGATCATGTCACAGATCATGCAGTGATCACGTGGCTATCATGCACTGCTCACGTGGCTGGTCATGCAATGATCACGTAGCTACCATGTACTGGTCACGTGAGTGATCATGCACTGATCACATAATTGATCATACACTGATCAGGTGACTTATCATGCACTGTTCACGAGACTAATCATGCACTGATCACGTGGATATCATGCACTGATAACGTGTTTGATCATACACTGTTCACGTGTCTGACCATGCACTGCTCACGTGGCTGATCATACACTGTTCACGTAACTGATCATGCACTGATCACGTGGATATCATGCACTGTTCACGTGGCTTATCACACACCTGTCACGTGACTGATCATGCACTGATCACGTGGCACTCATGCACTGATCACGTGGCTGATCATATTCTGCTCACGTAACTGATCATGCACACATCAGGTGGCTATCATGCACTTCTCACCTGGCTGGTCATGCAATGTTCACGTAGCTACCATATACTGGTCACGTGACTGATCATGCACAGATCACGTAAATGATCATGCACTGTTCACGTGACTGATCATGTACTGATCACGTGACTGATCACACACTGATCACGTGGCTATCATGCACTGCTCACGAGGCTGATCATGCAATGATCACGTAGCAACCATGTACTGGTCACGTGACTGATCATGCACTGATCACATAATGAATCCTGCACTGATCACCTGACTCATCATGCACTGATAACGTGGCTGATCACACACGTATCACGTGACTGATCATGCACTGATCACGTGGCTATCATTCACTGATCACGTGGATATCATGCACGGGTCACATGGCTGATCACACACGTATCACGTGACTGATTATGCACTTATCAAGTGGCTATCATGCACTGATCACGTGGCTATCATGCACTGATCATGTGGCTGATCATGCAATGATCACGTAGCTACAATGTACTGGTCACGTCACTGATCTTGCACTGATCACGTAATTGATCATGCACTGATCACGTGGCTGATCATGCACTGATCAAGTGGCTATCATGCACTGATCACGTGGCTATCATGCACTGATCACGTGGCTGATCATGCAATGATCACGTAGCTACCATGTACTGGTCATGTGACTGATCTTGCACTGATCACGTAATTGATCATGTACTGGTCACATGACTGATCATGCACTGATCATGTGGCTGATCATGCCCTGATCACGTGACTGATCATTCACTGATCACGTTGCTATCATGCACTAATCACTTGGCTGGTCATACACTGATCACGGAGCTACCATCCACTGATCACTTGACTGATCATGCACTGATCACGTGACTGATCATGCACTGATCACGTGGCTATCATGCACTGATCACATGGCTGGTCATACACTGATCACGTGCCTGGTCATGCACAGATTACATGACTGATCATGCACTGATCACGTCACTGATCATGCACTGATCACGTGGCTATCAGGAACTACTCACGGGGCTGATCATGCAATGATATTGTAGCTACCATGTACCGGTCACGTGACTGATCATACACCCATCAGGTGACTGATCATGCACTGATCACGTGGCTATCATGCACTGAACATGTGGCTGATCATACACTGATCACCTGCCTAGTCATGCACAGATCACGTGACTAATCATGAACTGATCACGTAGCAATCATTCACTGATCACCTGGCTGATCATGCACTGATCACGTGGCTATCATGCAATGATCACGTGGCTATAATGCACTGATCACGTGGCTATCATGCACTGATCACGTGGCTGATCATGCAGTGATACCGTGACTGAGCATGGACTGATCACCTGACTATCATGTAGTGATCACGTGACTTAATGGCGCTGACCATGTGACTGATCATGCGCTGAGCATGTTTGCTATCATACACTGATCATGTGCCTCTGGAGGCAATAAACAAAGAGCTGAGTAGTCATGAATCAAACAGTCAGCAGGCAATAATCATGGAACTCAGCTGTGAGGAATCATGCTGCTCAGCTGGCAATAATCAAGCAGCTGAGCAGGCAGGAATTACGCAGCACAGCTGGTAATTTTCAAGCAGATGACAGGCAGGAATCATGCAGCTCAGCTGGCAATTGTCAAGCAGATGAGCAGACAGTAATCACGCAGCTCAGCAGGCCCTGATCACGTGACTGAGCATGCACTGTTCACCTGGCTGATCATACACTGATCACGTGATTGATCAAGCATTGATCACTTGGATATCATGCACTGATCACGTGGCTCTCATGCACTGATCACGTGATTGCGCATGCACTGATCACGTAATTGTATGCACTGCTCACGTGGCTATCATGCACTGATCATGTGACTGATCATGCACTGATCACGTAGCTTTCTTGCACTGATAACTTGGCTGATCATACACTCATCACGGGACTGATCGTGCACTGAATACGGCGCTATCATGCATTGACTACATGACTCCACATGCACTGATCACGTGGATGATCATGCACTGATCACGTGACTGACCATGCACTGATCACGTGACTGATTATGCACTGATCACGTGGCTGATCATGCACTGATCACGTCACTGATCATGCACTGTTCACGAGACTCATCATGCACTGATCACGTGGATATCAAGCACTGCTCACGTGGCTGATCATACACTGTTCACGTAACTGATCATGCACTGATCACGTGGATATCATGCACTGATCACGTGGCTGAACATGCACTGTTCACGTGGCTTACCACACACCTGTCACGTGACTGATCATGCACTGATCACGTGGCACTCATGCACTGATCACGTGGCTGATCATACTCTGCTCACGTAACTGATCATGCACACATCACGTGGCTATCATGCACTTCTCACCTGGCTGGTCATGAAATGTTCTCGTTGCTACCATATACTGGTCACGTGACTCATCATGCTCAGATCATGTGGCTGATCATGCACTGAGCACATGAATAATCATGCATTGATCACGTGACTGATCATGCACTGATCACTTGGCTATCATGCACTGCTAACTTGGCTGATCATGCAATGATCACCCAGCTACCATGTACTGGTCACGTGACTGATCATGCACTGATGACGTAATTGATCATGCACTGATCATGTGGCTGAGCATGCACTGTTCACGTGACTGATGATGCACTGATCACGTGGCTGATCATGCACTGATCACGTGGCTATCATGCACTGACCACGAGACTGAAAATGCACTGATCACGTCTAATCATGCACTGATCACATGACTGCCGTTGCACTGATCACGTGTATGATCATACACTAATCATGTGACAGATCATGCACTGATCACGTGGCTGATCATGCACTGATACCATGACTGAGCATGGACTGATCACATGACTATCATGTAGTGATCACGTGACTTAATGGTGCTGATCATGTGACTGATCATGTGCTGATCATGTTTGCTATCATACACTGATCATGTGCCTCTGGCGGCAATAAACAAAGAGCTGAGTAGGCACGAATCAAACAGTCAGCAGGCAATAATCATGGAACTCAGCTGTGAGGAATCATGCTGCTCAGCTGGCAATAATCAAGCAGCTGAGCAGGCAGGAATTACGCAGCACAGCTGGTAATTGTCAAGCAGATGACAGGCAGGAATCGTGCAGCTCAGCTGGCAATTGTCAAGCAGAAGAGCAGACAGTAATCACGCAGCTCAGCAGGCCCTGATCACGTGACTGAGCGTGCACTGTTCACCTGGCTGATCATACACTGATCACGTAATTGTTCATGCACTGATCACTTGGATATCATGCACTGATCACGTGGCTGATCATACACTGCTCACGTAACTGATCATGCACTGATCACGTGGCTATCATGCACTGATCACGTGGCTGATCATGCACTGATCACGTGACTGACCATGCACTGATCACGTGACTGATCATGCACTGATCACGCAGCTATCATGCACTGCTCACGTGGCTGGTCATGCAATGATCACGTAGCTACCATGTACTGGTCACATGAGTGATCATGCACTGATCACATAATTGATCATACACTGATCAGGTGACTTATCATGCACTGTTCACGTGTCTGACCATGCACTGCTCACGTGGCTGATCATACACTGTTCACGTAACTGATCATGCACTGATCACGTGGATATCATGCACTGATCACGTGGCTGAACATGCACTGTTCACGTGGCTTATCACACACCTGTCACGTGACTGATCATGCACTGATCACGTGGCACTCATGCACTGATCACGTGGCTGATCATATTCTGCTCACGTAACTGATCATGCACACATCAGGTGGCTATCAGGCACTTCTCACCTGGCTGGTCATGTAATGTTCACGTAGCTACCATATACTGGTCACGTGACTGATCATGCACAGATCACGTAAATGATCATGCACTGTTCACGTGACTGATCATGTACTGATCACGTGACTGATCACGCACTGATCACGTGGCTATCATGCACTGCTCACGAGGCTGATCATGCAATGATCACGTAGCAACCATGTACTGGTCAGGTGACTGATCATGCACTGATCACGTAATGAATCCTGCACTGATCACCTGACTCATCATGCACTGATAACGTGGCTGATCACACACGTATCACGTGACTGATCATGCACTGATCACGTGGCTATCATTCACTGATCACGTGGATATCATGCACGGGTCACATGGCTGATCACACACGTATCACGTGACTGATCATGCACTTATCAAGTGGCTATCATGCACTGATCACGTGGCTATCATGCACTGATCACGTGGCTGATCATGCAATGATCACGTAGCTACAATGTACTGGTCACGTCACTGATCTTGCACTGATCACGTAATTGATCATGCACTGATCACGTGGCTGATCATGCACTGATCAAGTGGCTATCATGCACTGATCACGTAGCTATCATGCACTGATCACGTGGCTCTCATGCACTGATCACGTGATTGCGCATGCACTGATCACGTAATTGTATGCACTACTCACGTGGCTATCATGCACTGATCATGTGACTGATCATGCACTGATCACGTAGCTTTCTTGCACTGATAACTTGGCTGATCATACACGCATCACGGGACTGATCGTGCACTGAATACGGCGCTATCATGCATTGACTACATGACTCCACATGCACTGATCACGTGGATGATCATGCATTGATTACGTGACTGACCATGCACTGATCACGTGACTGATTATGCACTGATCACGTGGCTGATCATGCACTGATCACGTGGATATCATGCACTGCTCACCTGGCTGATCATGCAATGATCACGTAGCTACCATGTACTGGTCACGTGACTGATCATGCACTGATCACGTAATTGATCATGCACTGGTCATGTGGCTGATCATGCACTGATCACGTGACTGATCATACACTGATCACGTGACTGATCATGCACTGATCACGTGACTGATCATGCACTGATCACGTGGCTATCATGCAGTGATCATGTGGCTATTATGCACAGATCACATGGCTGCTCATGCAATGATCCCGTAGCTACCATATACTGGTCACGTGACTGATCATGCACTGCTCCCGTGGCTGATCATGCACTGATTACGTGACTGATCATGCACTGTTCACGAGACTCATCATGCACAGATCATGTGGATATCATGCACTGATTACGTGTTTGATCATACACTGTTCACGTGTGTGACCATGCACTGCTCACGTGGCTGAACATGCACTTTTCACGTGGCTTACCACACACCTGTCACGTGACTGATCATGCACTGATCACGTGGCACTCATGCACTGATCACGTGGCTGATCATACTCTGCTCACGTAACTGATCATGCACACATCACGTGGCTATCATGCACTTCTCACCTGGCTGGTCATGCAATGTTTACGTAGGTACCATATAATGGTCAC
Organism: Bos javanicus; assembly: GCF_032452875.1. Taxonomy (NCBI): domain Eukaryota; kingdom Metazoa; phylum Chordata; class Mammalia; order Artiodactyla; family Bovidae; genus Bos; species Bos javanicus. The sequence continues at coordinate 45,325 of NW_026893721.1, forward strand.
GTGACTCATCATGCTCAGATCAGGTAAATGATCATGCACTGTTCAGTTGACTGATCATGTACTGATCACGTGACTGATCATGCACTGATCACGTGGCTATCATGCACTGCTCACGTGGCTGATCATGCAATGATCACGTAACAACCATGTACTGGTCACGTGACTGATCATGCACTGATCACGTAATTAATCCTGCACTGATCATCTGACTCATCATGCACTGATCACGTGGCTGATCACACACGTGTCACGTGACTGATCATGCACTGATCACGTGGCTATCATGCACTAATCACGTGGCTATCATTCACTGATCACGTGGATATCATGCACTGATCACGTGGCTGATCACACACGTATCACATGACTGATCATGCACTGATCACGTGGCTATCATGCACTGATCACGTGGCTGATCATGCAATGATCACATAGCTACCATGTACTGGTCACGTGACTGATCATGCACTGATCACGTAATTGATCATGCACTGATCACGTGGCTGATCATGCAGTGAACACGTGAATAATCATGCACTAATCACGTGACTGATGATGCACTTATCACGTGGCTATCATGCACTGCTAACTTGGCTGATCATGCATTGATCACGCAGATACCATGTACTGGTCACGTGACTGATCATGCACTGATGACGTAATTGATCATTCACTGATCATGTTGCTGATCATGCACTGATCGCGTGACTGATCATGCACTGATCACGTGGCTGAACATGCAGTGTTCACGTGGCTTATCACACACCTGTCACTTGACTGATTATGCACTGATCATGTGGCACGCATGCACTGATCACGTGGCTGATCATATTCTGTTCACGTAACTGATCATGCACACATCAGGTGGCTATCATGCACTGATCACTTGGCTGGTCATACACTGATCACGCAGCTACCGCGTACTGGTCACGTGACTGATCATGCACTGATAACGTAATTGATCATGCCCTTATCATGTGGCTGATCATGCACTGAACACGAGACTGAAAATGCACTGATCACGTCTAATCATGCACTGATCACATGACTGCCCATGCACTGATCACGTGGATGATCATACACTAATCATGTGACAGATCATGAACTGATCACGTGGCTGGTCATGCACTGATACCGTGACTGAGCATGGACTGATCACATGACTATCATGTAGTGATCACGGGACTTCATGGCGCTGATCATGTGACTGATCATGCGCTGAACATGTTTGCTATCATACACTGATCATGTGCCTCTGGAGGCAATAACAAAGAGCTGAGTAGGCACGAATCAAGCAGTCAGCAGGCAATAATCATGGAACTCAGCTGTGAGGAATCATGCTGCTCAGCTGGCAATAATCAAGCAGCTGAGCAGGCAGGAATTACGCAGCACAGCTGGCAATTGTCAAGCAGATGACAGGCAGGAATCGTGTAGCTCAGCTGGCAATTGTCAAGCAGATGAGCAGACAGGAATCACGCAGCTCAGCAGGCCCTGATCACGTGACTGAGCATGCACTGTTCACGTGGCTGATCATACACTTATCACGTGATTGATCATGCACTGATCACTTGGATATCATGCACTGATCACGTGGCTGATCATACACTGTTCACGTGTCTGACCATGCACTGATCACGTGGCTGATCATACACTGCTCACGTAACTGATCATGCACTGTTCACGTGACTATCATGCACTGATCACGTGACTGATCATGGACTGATCACGTGACTGACCATGCACTGATCACGTGACTGATCATGCACTGATGAGCTGACAATCATGCACTGATTACTTGGCTGATCATACACTGATCACGTGACTGAAAATGCACTGATCATCTGGCTATCGTGCACTAATTACCTGGCTATCGTGCACTGATCACGTGGTTGATCATACACTGATCACAAGACTGATCTTGCACTGATCACGTCTGTATCATGCACTGATCACTTGACTGCCCATGCACTGATCACGTGGATAAACATACACTGATCATGTCACAGATCATGCAGTGATCACGCGGCTATCATGCACTGCTCACGTGGCTGATCATGCAATGTTCACGTAGCTACCATATACTTCTCACGTGACTGATCATGCACAGATCACGTAAATGGTCATGCACTGTTCACGTGACTGATCATGTACTGATCACGTGACTGATCACGCACTGATCACGTGGCTATCATGCACTGCTCACGTGGCTGATCATGCAATGATCGCGTAGCAACCATGTACTGGTCACGTGACTGATCATGCACTGATCACGTAATTAATCCTGCACTGATCACCTGACTCATCATGCACTGATCACGTGGCTGATCATGCACTATCACGTGACTGATCATGCACTGATCACGTGGCTATCATGCACTGATCACGTGGCTATCATTCACGGATCACGTGGCTGATCATGCACTGATCATGTGACTGATCATGCACTGATCACGTGGCTGATCATGCACTGATCACGTGGCTATCATGCACTGATCACGTGGCTATCATGCACTGCTAACGTGGCTGATCAGGAACTGATCACGCAGCTACCATGCACTGATCACGTAACTGATCATGCACGGATCACGTGGCTGATCATGCAGGGATCACGTGGCTGATCAAGCACTGATCACGTGGCTATCATGCACTGCTAACGTGGCTGATCATGAAATTATCACGCAGCTACCATGTACTGGTCACGTGACTGATCATGCACTGATCATGTGGCTGATCATGCACTGATCACTTGACTGATCATGCACTGATCACGTGACTGATAATGCACTGATCACGTGGCTATCATGCACTGATCACTTGGCTGGACATACACTGATCACGCAGCTACCATGTACTGGTCACGTGACTGATCATGCACTGATGACATAATTGATCATGCACTGATCATGTGGCTGATCATGCACTCATCACTTGACTGATCATGCACTGATTACGTGACTTATCATGCACTGATCACGTGGCTATCATGCACTGATCACATGGCTGGTCATACACTGATCACGTGCCTGGTCATGCACAGATTACTTGACTAATCATGCACTGATCACGTCACTAATCATGCACTGATCACGTGGCTATCATGCACTACACACGTGGCTGATCATGCAATGATCATGTAGCTACCATGTACCGGTCACGTGACTGATCATACACGCATCAGGTGACTGATCATGCACTGATCACGTGGCTATCATGCACTGTTCACGTGGCTGATCATACACTGTTCACCTGCCATGTCATGCACAGATCTCGTGACTAATCATGAACTGATCACGTAGCAATCATTCACTGAACACCTGACTGATCATGCACTGATCACGTGGCTATCATGCACTGATCACGTGGCTCTAATGCACTGATCACGTGATTGCGCATGCACTGATCACGTAATTGTATGCACTGCTCACGTGGCTATCATGCACTGATAGCGTCGCTGATCATGCACTGATCACGTAGCTATCTTGCACTGATCACTTGGCTGATCATACACTCATCACGGGACTGATCGTGCACTCATAACGCGCTATCATGCATTGTCTACATGACTCCACATGCACTGATCACGTGGATGATCATGCACTGATCACGTGACTGACCATGCACTGATTATGTGACTGATCATGCACTGATCACGTGGCTGATCATGCACTGATCACGTAATTGATCATGCACTGATTATTTTGCTGATCATGCACTGATCACGTGGCTGATCATGCACTGATAACGTAACTGATCATGCACACGTCACGTGGCTATCATGCACTTCTCACCTGGCTGGTCATGCAATGTTCACGTAGCTACCATATACTGGTCACGTGACTGATCATGCTCAGATCACGTAAATGATTATGCACTGTTCAGTTGACTGATCATGTACTGATCACGTGACTGATCATGCACTGATCACGTGGCTATCATGCACTGCTCACGTGGCTGATCACGCAATGGTCACGTAGCAACCATGTACTGGTCACGTGACTGATCATGCACTGCTCACGTAGCTATCATGCACTAATCACGTGGATATCATTCACTGATCATGTGGATATCATGCACTGATCACGTGGCTGATCATGCAATGACCACGTAGCTACCATGCACTGGTCACGTGACTGAACATGCACTGATCACGTAATTGATCATGCACTGATCACGTGACTGATCATGCACAGAGCACGTGACTGATCATGCACAGATCACGTGACTCATCATGCACTGATCACGTGGCTATCATGCACTGCTCACGTGGCTGATCATGCAATAATCACGCAGCTACCATGTACTGGTCACGTGACTGATCATGCACTGATCACATAATTGATCATGCACTGATCACCTGGCTTATCATGCATTGATCATGCGACTGATCATGTGCTGATCATGTTTGGTGTCACACACTGATCATGTGCCTCTGGAGGCAATGAACATAGAGCTGAGTAGGCAGGAATCAGTCAGCAGGCTATAATCATGGAACTCACCTCTGAGAAATCATGCTGCTCAGCTGGCAATAATCAAGTAGATGAGCAGGCAGGAATTATGCAGCACAGGTGGCAATTGTCAAGGAGATGACAGGCAGGAATCGTGCAGCTCAGCTGGAAATTGTCAAGCAGATGAGCAGACAGTAATCACACAGCTCAGCAGGCCCTGATCACGTGACTGAGCATGCACTGTTCACATGGCTGATCATGTACTGATCACGTGACTGATAATGCACTGATCACGTGGCTATCATGCTCTGCTCACGTGGCTGATCATGCACCGATCACGTAGCAACCATGTACTGGTCTCGTGACTGATCATGCACTGATCACGTAATTGATCCTGCACTGATCACGTGGCTCATCATGCACTGATCAGGTGGCTGATCACACATTATCACGTGACTGATCATGCACTGATCACGTGGCTATCATGCACTGCTCACGTGGCTATCATGCACTGATCACGTGGCTGATCATGCACTGATTACGTGGCTGATCATGCAATGATCACGTGACTGATCTTGCACTGATCACGTGGCTGATCATGCAATGATCACGCAGCTACCATGTACTGGTCACATGACTGATCATGCACTGACCACGTAATTGATCATGCACTGATCACCTGGCTTACCATGCATTGATTATGTGATTCATCATGTGCTGATCATGTTTCGTGTCATACACTGATCATGTGCCTCTGGATGCAATGAACAAAGAGCTGAGTAGGCAGGAATCAGTAGGCAATAATCATGGAACTCAGCTCTGAGAAATCATGCTGCTCAGCTGGCAATAATCAAGTAGATGAGCAGGCAGGAATTATGCAGCACAGGTGGCAATTGTCAAGGAGATGACAGGCAGGAATCGTGCAGCTCAGCTGGCAATTGTCAAGCACATGAGCAGACAGTAATCACGAAGCTCAGCAGGCCCAGATCACGTGACTGAGCATGCACTGTTCACGTGGCTGATCACACACTGATCACGTGAATGATCATGCACTGATCATGTGACTGATCATGCACTGATCATGTAGCTATCTTGCACTGATCACGTGGCTGATCATGCACTCATCACGGGACTGATCATGCACTGATCACGGGCTGATCATGCATTGACTACATGACTGATCATGCACTGATCTCGTGTCTGATCATGCACTGATCACGTGGCTATCATGCATTGCTCACGTGGCTGATCATGCGATGATCACGCAGCTACCATGTACTGGTCACATGACTGATCATGCACTGATCACGTGACTGATCATGCAGTGATCACGTGGCTATCGTGCACTACTCACGTGGCTGATCATGCAATGATCATGTAGCTACCATGTACAGGTCAAGTGAATGATCATACACCCATCAGGTGACAGATCATGCACTGATCACGTGGCTATCATGCACTGATCACATGACTGCCCTTGCACTGATCACGTGGATGATCATACACTAATCATGTGACAGATCATGCACTGATCACGTGGCTGATCATGCACTGATACCGTGACTGTGCATGGACTGATCACATGACTATCATGTAGTGATCACGTGACTTAATGGCGCTGATCATGTGACTGATCATGCGCTGATTATGTTTGCTTTCATACACTGATCATGTGCCTCTGGAGGCAATGAACAAGGAGCTGAGTAGGCACGAATCAAACAGTCAGCAGGCAACAATCATGGAACTCAGCTGTGAGGAATCATGCTGCTCAGCTGGCAATAATCAAGTAGCTGAGCAGGCAGGAATTACGCAGCACAGCTGGCAATTGTGAAGCAGATGACAGGCAGGAATCGTGCAGCTCAGCTGGCAATTGTCAAGCAGATGAGCAGACAGTAATCACGCAGCTCAGCAGGCCCTTATCACGTGACTGAGCATGCACTATTCACGTGAATCATGCTGCTCAGTGGCAATGATCATGCAGCTGAGGCAGGAATTACACAGCACAGCTGGCAATTGTCAAGCAGATGATCAGACACTGATCACGCAGCTGATCATGCACTGATCACGTGACTGATCATGCACTGATCACGTGGCTGATCATGCACTGATCACGTGACTGATCATGCACTGATCACGTGGCTATCATGCACTGATCACGTGGCTGATCATGCACTGATCACGTGGCTGATCATGCACTGATCACGTGGCTGATCATGCACTGATCACGTAACTGATCATGCACTGATCACGTGGCTATCATGCACTGATCACGTGGCTGATCATGCACTGATCACGTGGCTGATCATGCACTGATCACGTGACTGATCATGCACTGATCACGTGGCTATCATGCACTGATCACGTGGCTGATCATGCACTGATCACGTGACTGATCATGCACTGATCACGTGGCTGATCATGCACTGATCACGTGACTGATCATGCACTGATCACGTGGCTATCATGCACTGATCACGTGGCTGTCATGCAATGATCATGAGCTACCATGTACTGGTCACGTGACTGATCATGCACTGATCACGTGACTGATCATGCACTGATCACGTGACTGATCATGCACTGATCACGTGACTGATCATGCACTGATCACGTGGCTATCATGCACTGATCACGTGGCTGATCATGCACGATCACGTAGCTACCATGTACTGGTCACGTGACTGATCATGCACTGATCACGTAATTGATCATGCACTGATCACGTGGCTCATCATGCACTGATCACGTGGCTGATCACACTGTATCACGTGACTGATCATGCACTGATCACGTGACTGATCATGCACTGATCACGTGGCTATCATGCACTGATCACGTGGCTATCATGCACTGATCACGTGGCTGATCATGCACTATCACGTGACTGATCATGCACTGATCACGTGGCTATCATGCACTGATCACGTGGCTGATCATGCACTGATCACGTGGCTATCATGCACTGATCACGTGGCTGATCATGCACTGATCACGCAGCTATCATGCACTGATCACATGACTGATCATGCACTGATCACGTAACTGATCATGCACTGATCACGTGGCTTATCATGCACTGATCATGTGACTGATCATGTGCTGATCATGTTTCGTGTCATACACTGATCATGTGCCTCTGGAGGCAATGAACAAAGAGCTGAGTAGGCAGGAATCAGTAGGCAATAATCATGGAACTCAGCTCTGAGGAATCATGCTGCTCAGCTGGCAATAATCAAGCAGATGAGCAGGCAGGAATTATGCAGCACAGGTGGCAATTGTCAAGCAGATGACAGGCAGGAATCGTGCAGCTCAGCTGGCAATTGTCAAGCAGATGAGCAGACAGTAATCACGCAGCTCAGCAGGCCCTGATCACGTGACTGAGCATGCACTGTTCACGTGGCTGATCACACTGATCACGTGACTGATCATGCACTGATCACGTGGCTATCATGCACTGATCACGTGACTGATCATGCACTGATCACGTGGCTATCATGCACTGATCACGTGGCTGATCATGCACTGATCACGTGACTGATCATGCACTGATCACGTGGCTGATCATGCACTGATCACGTGGCTATCATGCACTGATCACGTGGCTGATCATGCACTGATCACGTAGCTATCATGCACTGATCACGTGACTGATCATGCACTGATCACGTAACTGATCATGCACTGATCACGTGGCTGATCATGCACTGATCACGTGGCTGATCATGCACTGATCACGTGACTGATCATGCACTGATCACGTGGCTGATCATGCACTGATCACGTGACTGATCATGCACTGATCACGTGTCTGATCATGCACTGATCACGTGGCTATCATGCACTGCTCACGTGGCTGATCATGCATGATCACGCAGCTACCATGTACTGGTCACATGACTGATCATGCACTGATCACGTGACTGATCATGCAGTGATCACGTGGCTATCATGCACTACTCACGTGGCTGATCATGCAATGATCATGTAGCTACCATGTACAGGTCACGTGAATGATCATACACCCATCAGGTGACTGATCATGCACTGATCACGTGGCTATCATGCACTGATCACGAGACTGATCATGCACTGATCACGTCTATATCATGCACTGATCACATGACTGCCCATGCACTGATCACGTGGATGATCATACACTAATCATGTGACAGATCATGCACTGATCACGTGGCTGATCATGCACTGATACCGTGACTGAGCATGGACTGATCACATGACTATCATGTAGTGATCACGTGACTTAATGGCGCTGATCATGTGACTGATCATGCGCTGATCATGTTTGCTATCATACACTGATCATGTGCCTCTGGAGGCAATAAACAAAGAGCTGAGTAGGCACGAATCAAACAGTCAGCAGGCAATAATCATGGAACTCAGCTGTGAGGAATCATGCTGCTCAGCTGGCAATAATCAAGCAGCTGAGCAGGCAGGAATTACGCAGCACAGCTGGCAATTGTCAAGCAGATGACAGGCAGGAATCGTGCAGCTCAGCTGGCAATTGTCAAGCAGATGAGCAGACAGTAATCACGCAGCTCAGCAGGCCCTGATCACGTGACTGAGCATGCACTGTTCACGTGGCTGATCATACACTGATCACGTGATTGATCATGCACTGATCACTTGGATATCATGCACTGATCACGTGGCTGATCATACACTGTTCACGTGTCTGACCATGCACTGATCACGTGGCTGATCATACACTGCTCACGTAACTGATCATGCACTGATCACGTGGCTATCATGCACTGATCACGTGGCTGAACATGCACTGTTCACGTGGCTGATCACACACCTGTCACGTGACATATCATGCACTGATCACGTGGCACTCATGCACTGATCACGTGGCTGATCATACTCTGCTCACGTAACTCATCATGCACACATCACGTGGCTATCATGCACTGCTCACGTGGCTCGTCATGGAATGATCACGTAGCTACCATATACTGGTCACGTGACTGATCATGCACAGATCACGTAAATGATCATGCACTGTTCACGTGACTGATCATGTACTGATCACGTGACTGATCATGCACTGATCACGTGGCTATCATGCTCTGCTCACGTGGCTGATCATGCAACGATCACGTAGCAACCATGTACTGGTCACGTGACTGATCATGCACTGATCACGTAATTGATCCTGCACTGATCACGTGGCTCATCATGCACTGATCACGTGGCTGATCACACACGTATCACGTGACTGATCATGCACTGATCACGTGACTATCATGCACTGATCACGTGGCTATCATGCACTGATCACGTGGATATCATGCACTGATCACGTGGCTGATCACACACTGATCACGTGACTGATCATGCACTGATCACGTGGCTATCATGCACTGATCACGTGGCTGATCATGCACTGATCATCTGATGCACTGATCACGTGGCTGATCATGCACTGATCACGTGACTGATCATGCACTGATCACGTGGCTGATCATGCACTGATCACGTGACTGATCATGCACTGATCACGTGACTGATCATGCACTGATCACGTGGCTGATCATGCACTGATCACGTGGCTGCACTGATCACGTGACTGATCATGCACTGATCACGTGGCTGATCATGCACTGATCACGTGACTGATCATGCACTGATCACGTGGCTGATCATGCACTGATCACGTGACTGATCATGCACTGATCACGTGAATGCACTGATCACGTGACTGATCATGCACTGATCACGTGGCTGATCATGCACTGATCACGTGGCTGATCATGCACTGATCACGTGACTGCACTGATCACGTGCACTGATCACGTGGCTGATCATGCACTGATCACGTGACTGATCATGCACTGATCACGTGGCTGATCATGCACTGATCACGTGACTGATCATGCACTGATCACGTGACTGATCATGGCATCATGCATCACGTGACTGATCATGCATCATGATCACGTGGCTGATCATGCAGCTGATCACTGTCATGCTGCTGATCAATGCAGGCAGGAATGCATGGCGTCAGCAGATCATCAGCTGCACTGAGCAGACAGTAATCACGCAGCTCAGCAGGCCTGATCACGTGACTGAGCATGCACTGTTCACGTGGCTGATCATGCACTGATGATCACGATCAGTGACTGATCATGCACTGATCACGTGGCTATCATGCACTGATCACGTGGCTGATCATGCACTGATCACGGGACTGATCATGCACTGATCACGTGGCTGATCATGCACTGATCACGTGGCTGATCATGCACTGATCACGTGACTGATCATGCACTGATCACGTGGCTGATCATGCACTGATCACGTGGCTGCACTCACGTGGCTGATCATGCACGATCACGCTACCATGTACTGGTCACGTGACTGATCATGCACTGATCACGTGACTGATCATGCACTGATCACGTGGCTGATCATGCACTGATCACGTGGCTGATCATGCACTGATCACGTGACTGATCATGCACTGATCACGTGACTGATCATGCACTGATCACGTGGCTGATCATGCACTGATCACGTGACTGATCATGCACTGATCACATGACTGATCATGCAGTGATCACGTGACTTAATGGCGCTGATCATGTGACTGATCATGCGCTGATCATGTTTGCTATCATACACTGATCATGTGCCTCTGGAGGCAATAAACAAAGAGCTGAGTAGGCACGAATCAAAAGTCAGCAGGCAATAATCATGGAACTCAGCTGTGAGGAATCATGCTGCTCAGCTGGCAATAATCAAGCAGCTGAGCAGGCAGGAATTACGCAGCACAGCTGGCAATTGTCAAGCAGATGACAGGCAGGAATCGTGCAGCTCAGCTGGCAATTGTCAAGCAGATGAGCAGACAGTAATCACGCAGCTCAGCAGGCCCTGATCACGTGACTGAGCATGCACTGTTCACGTGGCTGATCATACACTGATCACGTGATTGATCATGCACTGATCACTTGGATATCATGCACTGATCACGTGGCTGATCATACACTGTTCACGTGTCTGACCATGCACTGATCACGTGGCTGATCATACACTGCTCACGTAACTGATCATGCACTGATCACGTGGCTATCATGCACTGATCACGTGGCTGAACATGCACTGTTCACGTGGCTGATCACACACCTGTCACGTGACATATCATGCACTGATCACGTGGCACTCATGCACTGATCACGTGGCTGATCATACTCTGCTCACGTAACTGATCATGCACACATCACGTGGCTATCATGCACTGCTCACGTGGCTCGTCATGGAATGATCACGTAGCTACCATATACTGGTCACGTGACTGATCATGCACAGATCACGTAAATGATCATGCACTGTTCACGTGACTGATCATGTACTGATCACGTGACTGATCATGCACTGATCACGTGGCTATCATGCACTGCTCACGTGGCTGATCATGCAACGATCACGTAGCAACCATGTACTGGTCACGTGACTGATCATGCACTGATCACGTAATTGATCCTGCACTGATCACGTGGCTCATCATGCACTGATCACGTGGCTGATCACACTGTATCACGTGACTGATCATGCACTGATCACGTGACTATCATGCACTGATCACGTGGCTATCATGCACTGATCACGTGGATATCATGCACTGATCACGTGGCTGATCACACACGTATCACGTGACTGATCATGCACTGATCACGTGGCTATCATGCACTGATCACGTGGCTATCATGCACTGATATCATGCACTGATCACGTGGCTGATCACACACTATCACGTGACTGATCATGCACTGATCACGTGGCTGATCATGCACTGATCACGTGACTGATCATGCACTGATCACGTGGCTGATCATGCACTGATCACGTGGCTGATCATGCACTGATCACGTGACTGATCATGCACTGATCACGTGACTGATCATGCACTGATCACGTGACTGATCATGCACTGATCACGTGGCTGATCATGCACTGATCACGTGGCTGATCATGCACTGATCACGTGACTGATCATGCACTGATCACGTGACTGATCATGCACTGATCACGTGGCTATCATGCACTGATCACGTGGCTGATCATGCACTGATCACGTGACTGATCATGCACTGATCACTGGCTATCATGCACTGATCACGTGGCTATCATGCACTGATCACGTGGCTGATCATGCACTGATCACGTGACTGATCATGCACTGATCACGTCTATATCATGCACTGATCACATGACTGATCATGCACTGATCACGTGCTGATCATACACTGATCACGTGACTGATCATGCACTGATCACGTGGCTATCATGCACTGATCACGTGGCTGATCATGCACTGATCACGTAGCTATCATGTACTGATCACGTGACTGATCATGCACTGATCACGTGACTGATCATGCACTGATCACGTGACTGATCATGCACTGATCACGTGGCTATCATGCACTGATCACGTGGCTGATCATGCACTATCACGTGACTGATCATGCACTGATCACGTGGCTATCATGCACTGATCACGTGGCTATCATGCACTGATATCATGCACTGATCACGTGGCTGATCATGCACTATCACGTGACTGATCATGCACTGATCACGTGGCTGATCATGCACTGATCACGTGACTGATCATGCACTGATCACGTGACTGATCATGCACTGATCACGTGGCTGATCATGCACTGATCACGTGACTGATCATGCACTGATCACGTGACTGATCATGCACTGATCACGTGACTGATCATGCACTGATCACGTACTGATCATGCACTGATCACGTGGCTGATCATGCACTGATCACGTGACTGATCATGCACTGATCACGTGACTGATCATGCACTGATCAGTGGCTATCATGCACTGATCACGTGGCTGATCATGCACTGATCACGTGACTGATCATGCACTGATCACTGGCTATCATGCACTGATCACGTGGCTATCATGCACTGATCACGTGGCTGATCATGCACTGATCACGTGACTGATCATGCACTGATCACGTCTATATCATGCACTGATCACGTGACTGATCATGCACTGATCACGTGCTGATCATACACTGATCACGTGACTGATCATGCACTGATCACGTGGCTATCATGCACTGATCACGTGGCTGATCATGCAATGATCACGTAGCTACCATGTACTGGTCACGTGACTGATCATGCACTGATCACGTAATTGATCATGCACTGATCACGTGACTGATCATGCACTGATCACGTGACTGATCATGCACTGATCACGTGACTGATCATGCACTGATCACGTGGCTATCATGCACTGATCACGTGGCTGATCATGCACTGATCACGTGGCTATCATGCACTGATCACGTGACTGATCATGCACTGATCACGTGGCTGATCATGCACTGATCACGTGGCTGATCATGCACTGATCACGTGACTGATCATGCACTGATCACGTGACTGATCATGCACTGATCACGTGGCTATCATGCACTGATCACGTGGCTGATCATGCACTGATCACGTGCTGATCATGCACTGATCACATGGCTGATCATGCACTGATCACGTGACTGATCATGCACTGATCACGTGGCTATCATGCACTATCACGTGGCTGATCATGCAATGATCATGTAGCTACCATGTACTGGTCACGTGACTGATCATGCACTGATCACGTGACTGATCATGCACTGATCACGTGGCTGATCATGCACTGATCACGTGACTGATCATGCACTGATCACGTGGCTATCATGCACTGATCACGTGGCTGATCATGCACTGATCACGTGGCTGATCATGCACTGATACCGTGACTGAGCATGGACTGATCACATGACTATCATGTACTGATCACGTGACTTAATGGCACTGATCATGTGACTGATCATGCACTGATCATGTTTGCTATCATACACTGATCATGTGCCTCTGGAGGCAATAAACAAAGAGCTGAGTAGGCACGAATCAAACAGTCAGCAGGCAATAATCATGGAACTCAGCTGTGAGGAATCATGCTGCTCAGCTGGCAATAATCAAGCAGCTGAGCAGGCAGGAATTACGCAGCACAGCTGGCAATTGTCAAGCAGATGACAGGCAGGAATCGTGCAGCTCAGCTGGCAATTGTCAAGCAGATGAGCAGACAGTAATCACGCAGCTCAGCAGGCCCTGATCACGTGACTGAGCATGCACTATTCACGTGAATCATGCTGATCACTGGCAATGATCATGCACTGATCATGCAGGAATTACACAGCACAGCTGGCAATTGTCATGCAGATGACATGCAGGATCATGCAGCTCAGCTGGAAATTGTCAAGCAGATGAGCAGACAGTAATCACGCAGCTCAGCAGGCACTGATCACGTGACTGAACATGCACTATCACGTGAATCATGCTGCTCAGCTGGCAATAATCAAGCAGCTAGCAGGCAGGAATTACACAGCACAGCTGGCAATTGTCAAGCAGATGACAGGCAGGAATCGTGCAGCTCAGCTGGCAATTGTCAAGCAGATGAGCAGACAGTAATCACGCAGCTCAGCAGGCCCTGATCACGTGACTGAGCATGCACTGTTCACGTGGCTGATCATACACTGATCACGTGATTGATCATGCACTGATCACGTGGATATCATGCACTGATCACGTGGCTGATCATACACTGTTCACGTGTCTGACCATGCACTGATCACGTGGCTGATCATACACTGCTCACGTAACTGATCATGCACTGATCACGTGGCTATCATGCACTGATCACGTGGCTGAACATGCACTGTTCACGTGGCTGATCACACACTGTCACGTGACATATCATGCACTGATCACGTGGCACTCATGCACTGATCACGTGGCTGATCATACTCTGTTCACGTCACTGATCATGCACACATCACGTGGCTATCATGCACTGCTCACGTGGCTCGTCATGGAATGATCACGAAGCTACCATATACTGGTCACGTGACTGATCATGCACAGATCACGTAAATGATCATGCACTGTTCACGTGACTGATCATGCACTGATCACGTGACTGATCATGCACTGATCACGTGGCTATCATGCACTGCTCACGTGGCTGATCATGCGATCACGTAGCAACCATGTACTGGTCACGTGACTGATCATGCACTGATCACGTAATTGATCATGCACTGATCACGTGGCTCATCATGCACTGATCACGTGGCTGATCACACTGTATCACGTGACTGATCATGCACTGATCACGTGACTATCATGCACTGATCACGTGGCTATCATGCACTGATCACGTGGATATCATGCACTGATCACGTGGCTGATCACACACGTATCACGTGACTGATCATGCACTGATCACGTGGCTATCATGCACTGATCACGTGGCTATCATGCACTGATCACGTGGCTATCATGCACTGATCACGTGGCTGATCATGCACTGATCACGTAGCTACCATGCACTGATCACGTGACTGATCATGCACTGATCACGTGGCTGATCATGCACTGATCACGTGACTGATCATGCACTGATCACGTGGCTGATCATGCACTGATCACGCAGCTATGTACTGATCACATGACTGATCATGCACTGATCACGTAATTGATCATGCACTGATCACGTGGCTTATCATGCACTGATCATGTGACTGATCATGTGCTGATCATGTTTCTGTCATACACTGATCATGTGCCTCTGGAGGCAATGAACAAAGAGCTGAGTAGGCACGAATCAGTAGGCAATAATCATGGAACTCAGCTCTGAGAAATCATGCTGCTCAGCTGGCAATAATCAAGCAGATGAGCAGGCAGGAATTATGCAGCACAGCTGGCAATTGTCAAGCAGATGACAGGCAGGAATCGTGCAGCTCAGCTGGCAATTGTCAAGCAGATGAGCAGACAGTAATCACGCAGCTCAGCAGGCCCTGATCACGTGACTGAGCATGCACTGTTCACGTGGCTGATCATACACTGATCACGTGACTGATCATGCACTGATCACGTGGCTATCATGCACTGATCACGTGCTGATCATGCACTGATCACGTGGCTGTCATGCACTGATCACGTGGCTATCATGCACTGATCACGTGGCTGATCATGCACTGATCACGTGACTGATCATGCACTGATCACGTGGCTGATCATGCACTGATCACGTGGCTATCATGCACTGATCACGTGGCTGATCATGCACTGATCACGTGGCTACCATGTACTGATCACGTGACTGATCATGCACTGATCACGTAATTGATCATGCACTGATCACGTGGCTGATCATGCACTGATCACGTGGCTGATCATGCACTGATCACGTGACTGATCATGCACTGATCACGTGGCTGATCATGCACTGATCACGTGACTGATCATGCACTGATCACGTGACTGATCATGCACTGATCACGTGGCTGATCATGCACTGATCACGTGACTGATCATGCACTGATCACGTGACTGATCATGCACTGATCACGTGACTGATCATGCACTGATCACGTGGCTGATCATGCACTGATCACGTGACTGACTGATCATGCACTGATCACGTGACTGATCATGCACTGATCACGTGACTGATCATGCACTGATCACGTGACTGATCATGCACTGATCACGTGGCTGATCATGCACTGATCACGTGGCTGATCATGCACTGATCACGTGACTGATCATGCACTGATCACGTGATCATGCACTGATCACGTGACTGATCACACTGATCATGCACTGATCACGTGACTGATCATGCACTG
This sequence comes from Bos javanicus, assembly GCF_032452875.1. NCBI lineage: Eukaryota > Metazoa > Chordata > Mammalia > Artiodactyla > Bovidae > Bos > Bos javanicus. Next base: position 62,512 of record NW_026893721.1, read on the forward strand.
ATCACGTGCTGATCATGCACTGATCACGTGACTGATCATGCACTGATCACGTGGCTGATCATGCACTGATCACTGTGGCTGATCATGCACTGATCACGTGACTGATCATGCACTGATCACGTGACTGATCATGCACTGATCACGTGATCATGCACTGATCACGTGGCTGATCACGATCTGACTGATCATGCACTGATCACGTGACTGATCATGCACTGATCACGTGGTGGCTGATCATGCACTGATCACGTGACTGATCATGCACTGATCATCTGTGATCATGCACTGATCATGGCTATCATGCACTGATCACGTGGCTGATCATGCACTGATCACTGATCATGCACTGATCACGTCTATATCATGCACTGATCACGTGACACTGATCATGCACATGATCACGTGACTGATCATGCACTGATCACGTGGCTATCATGCACTGATCACGTGGCTGATCATGCAATGATCACGTAGCTACTGTACTCACGTGACTGATCATGCACTGATCACGTGATCATGCACTGATCACGTGACTGATCATGCACTGATCACGTGGTGATCATGCACTGATCACGTGACTGATCATGCACTGATCACGTGGCTATCATGCACTGATCACGTGGCTGATCATGCATGATCACGTAGCTATCATGACTGATCACGTGACTGATCATGCACTGATCACGTGGCTGATCATGCACTGATCACGTGGCTGATCATGCACTGATCACGTGACTGATCATGCACTGATCACGTGACTGATCATGCACTGATCACGTGGCTATCATGCACTGATCACGTGGCTGATCATGCACTGATCACGTGCCTGATCATGCACTGATCACATGGCTGATCATGCACTGATCACGTGACTGATCATGCACTGATCACGTGGCTATCATGCACTACTCACGTGGCTGATCATGCAATGATCATGTAGCTACCATGTACTGGTCACGTGACTGATCATGCACTGATCAGGTGACTGATCATGCACTGATCACGTGCCTGATCATGCACTGATCACGTGACTGATCATGCACTGATCACATGCTATCATGCACTGATCACGTGGCTGATCATGCACTGATCACGTGGCTGATCATGCACTGATACCGTGACTGAGCATGGACTGATCACATGACTATCATGTATGATCACGTGACTTAATGGCGCTGATCATGTGACTGATCATGCGCTGATCATGTTTGCTTTCATACACTGATCATGTTCCTCTGGAGGCAATAAACAAAGAGCTGAGTAGGCACGAATCAAACAGTCAGCAGGCAACAATCATGGAACTCAGCTGTGAGGAATCATGCTGCTCAGCTGGCAATAATCAAGCAGCTGAGCAGGCAGGAAGTACGCAGCACAGCTGGCAATTGTCAAGCAGATGACAGGCAGGAATCGTGCAGCTCAGCTGGCAATTGTCAAGCAGATGAGCAGACAGTAATCACGCAGCTCAGCAGGCCCTTATCACGTGACTGAGCATGCACTATTCACGTGAATCATGCTGATCACTGGCAATGATCATGCAGCTATCAGGCAGGAATTACACAGCACAGCTGGCAATTGTCATGCAGATGACAGGCAGGATCATGCAGCTCAGCTGGAAATTGTCAAGCAGATGAGCAGACAGTAATCACGCAGCTCAGCAGGCACTGATCACGTGACTGATCATGCACTATTCACGTGAATCATGCTGCTCAGCTGGCAATAATCAAGCAGCTAGCAGGCAGGAATTACACAGCACAGCTGGCAATTGTCAAGCAGATGACAGGCAGGAATCGTGCAGCTCAGCTGGCAATTGTCAAGCAGATGAGCAGACAGTAATCACGCAGCTCAGCAGGCCCTGATCACGTGACTGATCATGCACTGTTCACGTGGCTGATCATACACTGATCACGTGATTGATCATGCACTGATCACTTGGATATCATGCACTGATCACGTGGCTGATCATACACTGATCACGTGTCTGACCATGCACTGATCACGTGGCTGATCATACACTGATCACGTAACTGATCATGCACTGATCACGTGGCTATCATGCACTGATCACGTGGCTGAACATGCACTGTTCACGTGGCTGATCACACACTGTCACGTGACATATCATGCACTGATCACGTGGCACTCATGCACTGATCACGTGGCTGATCATACTCTGATCACGTGACTGATCATGCACTGATCACGTGGCTATCATGCACTGCACGTGGCTCGTCATGGAATGATCACGAAGCTACCATATACAGGTCACGTGACTGATCATGCACTGATCACGTAAATGATCATGCACTGATCACGTGACTGATCATGCACTGATCACGTGACTGATCATGCACTGATCACGTGGCTATCATGCACTGCTCACGTGGCTGATCATGCACGATCACGTAGCAACCATGTACTGGTCACGTGACTGATCATGCACTGATCACGTAATTGATCATGCACTGATCACGTGGCTCATCACGCACTGATCCGGTGGCTGATCACACTGTATCACGTGACTGATCATGCACTGATCACGTGACTATCATGCACTGATCACGTGGCTATCATGCACTGATCACGTGGATATCATGCACTGATCACGTGGCTGATCACACACGTATCACGTGACTGATCATGCACTGATCACGTGGCTATCATGCACTGATCACGTGGCTGATCATGCACTGATCACGTGGCTATCATGCACTGATCACGTGGCTGATCATGCACTGATCACGTAGCTACCATGCACTGATCACGTGACTGATCATGCACTGATCACGTGGCTGATCATGCACTGATCACGTGACTGATCATGCACTGATCACGTGGCTGATCATGCACTGATCACGCAGCTACCATGCACTGATCACGTGACTGATCATGCACTGATCACGTAATTGATCATGCACTGATCACGTGGCTTATCATGCATTGATCATGTGACTCATCATGTGCTGATCATGTTTCTGTCATACACTGATCATGTGCCTCTGGAGGCAATGAACAAAGAGCTGAGTAGGCAGGAATCAGTAGGCAATAATCATGGAACTCAGCTGTGAGAAATCATGCTGCTCAGCTGGCAATAATCAAGCAGATGAGCAGGCAGGAATTATGCAGCACAGGTGGCAATTGTCAAGCAGATGACAGGCAGGAATCGTGCAGCTCAGCTGGCAATTGTCAAGCAGATGAGCAGACAGTAATCACGCAGCTCAGCAGGCCCTGATCACGTGACTGAGCATGCACTGTTCACGTGGCTGATCATACACTGATCACGTGACTGATCATGCACTGATCACGTGGCTATCATGCACTGATCACGTGACTGATCATGCACTGATCACGTAACTGTATGCACTGATCACGTGGCTATCATGCACTGATCACGTGGCTGATCATGCACTGATCACGTGACTGATCATGCACTGATCACGTGGCTGATCATGCACTGATCACGTGGCTATCATGCACTGATCACGTGGCTGATCATGCACTGATCACGTAGCTACCATGTACTGATCACGTGACTGATCATGCACTGATCACGTAACTGATCATGCACTGATCACGTGGCTGATCATGCACTGATCACGTGGCTGATCATGCACTGATCACGTGACTGATCATGCACTGATCACGTGGCTGATCATGCACTGATCACGTGACTGATCATGCACTGATCACGTGACTGATCATGCACTGATCACGTGGCTGATCATGCACTGATCACGTGACTGATCATGCACTGATCACGTGACTGATCATGCACTGATCACGTGACTGATCATGCACTGATCACGTGGCTGATCATGCACTGATCACGTGACTGATCATGCACTGATCACGTGACTGATCATGCACTGATCACGTGACTGATCATGCACTGATCACGTAATTGATCATGCACTGATCACGTGGCTGATCATGCACTGATCACGTGACTGATCATGCACTGATCACGTGACTGATCATGCACTGATCAGTTGGCTATCATGCACTGATCACGTGGCTGATCATGCACTGATCACGTGACTGATCATGCACTGATCACTGGCTATCATGCACTGATCACGTGGCTATCATGCACTGATCACGTGGCTGATCATGCACTGATCACGTGACTGATCATGCACTGATCACGTCTATATCATGCACTGATCACGTGACTGATCATGCACTGATCACGTGCATGATCATGCACTGATCACGTGACTGATCATGCACTGATCACGTGGCTATCATGCACTGATCACGTGGCTGATCATGCACTGATCACGTAGCTACCATGTACTGATCACGTGACTGATCATGCACTGATCACGTAATTGATCATGCACTGATCAGTTGACTGATCATGCACTGATCACGTGACTGATCATGCACTGATCACGTGACTGATCATGCACTGATCACGTGGCTATCATGCACGGCTGATGTGGCTGATCATGCACTGATCACGTAGCTACCATGTACTGATCACGTGACTGATCATGCACTGATCACGTGGCTGATCATGCACTGATCACGTGGCTGATCATGCACTGATCACGTGACTGATCATGCACTGATCACGTGACTGATCATGCACTGATCACGTGGCTATCATGCACTGATCACGTGGCTGATCATGCACTGATCACGTGCCTGATCATGCACTGATCACATGGCTGATCATGCACTGATCACGTGACTGATCATGCACTGATCACGTGGCTATCATGCACTACTCACGTGGCTGATCATGCAATGATCATGTAGCTACCATGTACTGGTCACGTGACTGATCATACACTGATCACGTGACTGATCATGCACTGATCACGTGCCTGATCATGCACTGATCACGTGACTGATCATGCACTGATCACATAGCTATCATGCACTGATCACGTGGCTGATCATGCACTGATCACGTGGCTGATCATGCACTGATACCGTGACTGATCATGGACTGATCACATGACTATCATGTACTGATCACGTGACTTAATGGCGCTGATCATGTGACTGATCATGCGCTGATCATGTTTGCTATCATACACTGATCATGTGCCTCTGGAGGCAATAAACAAAGAGCTGAGTAGGCACGAATCAAACAGTCAGCAGGCAATAATCATGGAACTCAGCTGTGAGGAATCATGCTGCTCAGCTGGCAATAATCAAGCAGCTGAGCAGGCAGGAAGTACGCAGCACAGCTGGCAATTGTCAAGCAGATGACAGGCAGGAATCGTGCAGCTCAGCTGGCAATTGTCAAGCAGATGAGCAGACAGTAATCACGCAGCTCAGCAGGCCCTTATCACGTGACTGAGCATGCACTATTCACGTGAATCATGCTGCTCAGCTGGCAATAATCAAGCAGCTAGCAGGCAGGAATTACACAGCACAGCTGGCAATTGTCAAGCAGATGACAGGCAGGAATCGCTGCAGCTCAGCTGGCAATTGTCAAGCAGATGAGCAGGACAGTAATCACGATGAGCAGACAGTAATCACGCAGGCCCTGATCACGTGACTGAGCATGCACTGTTCACGTGGCTGATCATACACTGATCACGTGATTGATCATGCACTGATCACTTGGATATCATGCACTGATCACGTGGCTGATCATACACTGTTCACGTGTCTGACCATGCACTGATCACGTGGCTGATCATACACTGCTCACGTAACTGATCATGCACTGATCACGTGGCTATCATGCACTGATCACGTGGCTGAACATGCACTGTTCACGTGGCTGATCACACACCTGTCACGTGACATATCATGCACTGATCACGTGGCACTCATGCACTGATCACGTGGCTGATCATACTCTGATCACGTCACTGATCATGCACACATCACGTGGCTATCATGCACTGCTCACGTGGCTCGTCATGGAATGATCACGAAGCTACCATATACAGGTCACGTGACTGATCATGCACAGATCACGTAAATGATCATGCACTGTTCACGTGACTGATCATGTACTGATCACGTGACTGATCATGCACTGATCACGTGGCTATCATGCACTGCTCACGTGGCTGATCATGCAACGATCACGTAGCAACCATGTACTGGTCACGTGACTGATCATGCACTGATCACGTAATTGATCATGCACTGATCACGTGGCTCATCATGCACTGATCCGTGGCTGATCACACTGTATCACGTGACTGATCATGCACTGATCACGTGACTACTCATGCACTGATCACGTGGCTATCATGCACTGATCACGTGGCTATCATGCACTGATCACGTGGCTGATCACACACGTATCACGTGACTGATCATGCACTGATCACGTGGCTATCATGCACTGATCACGTGGCTGATCATGCACTGATCACGTGGCTATCATGCACTGATCACGTGGCTGATCATGCACTGATCACGCAGCTATCATGCACTGGTCACGTGACTGATCATGCACTGATCACGTGGCTGATCATGCACTGATCACGTGACTGATCATGCACTGATCACGTGGCTGATCATGCACTGATCACGCAGCTACCATGTACTGGTCACATGACTGATCATGCACTGATCACGTAATTGATCATGCACTGATCACGTGGCTTATCATGCATTGATCATGTGATTCATCATGTGCTGATCATGTTTCGTGTCATACACTGATCATGTGCCTCTGGAGGCAATGAACAAAGAGCTGAGTAGGCAGGAATCAGTCAGGCAATAATCATGGAACTCAGCTCTGAGAAATCATGCTGCTCAGCTGGCAATAATCAAGCAGATGAGCAGGCAGGAATTATGCAGCACAGGTGGCAATTGTCAAGCAGATGACAGGCAGGAATCGTGCAGCTCAGCTGGCAATTGTCAAGCAGATGAGCAGACAGTAATCACGCAGCTCAGCACGCCCTGAACACGTGACTGAGCATGCACTGTTCACGTGGCTGATCACACACTGATCACGTGAATGATCATGCACTGATCACGTGGCTATCATGCACTGATCACGTGATTGATCATGCACTGATCATGTAATTGTATGCACTGATCACGTGGCTATCATGCACTGATCACGTGGCTGATCATGCACTGATCACGTGACTGATCATGCACTGATCACGTGGCTGATCATGCACTGATCACGTGGCTATCATGCACTGATCACGTGGCTGATCATGCACTGATCACGTAGCTACCATGCACTGGTCACGTGACTGATCATGCACTGATCACGTAACTGATCATGCACTGATCACGTGGCTGATCATGCACTGATCACGTGGCTGATCATGCACTGATCACGTGACTGATCATGCACTGATCACGTGGCTGATCATGCACTGATCACGTGACTGATCATGCACTGATCACGTGACTGATCATGCACTGATCACGTGGCTGATCATGCACTGATCACGTGACTGATCATGCACTGATCACGTGACTGATCATGCACTGATCACGTGGCTATCATGCACTGATCACGTGGCTGATCATGCAAGATCACGTAGCTACCATGTACTGGTCACGTGACTGATCATGCACTGATCACGTGACTGATCATGCACTGATCACGTGGCTATCATGCACTGATCACGTGGCTGATCATGCACTGATCACGTAGCTACCATGTACTGATCACGTGACTGATCATGCACTGATCACGTGACTGATCATGCACTGATCACGTGGCTATCATGCACTGATCACGTGGCTGATCATGCACTGATCACGCAGCTATCATGCACTGGTCACGTGACTGATCATGCACTGATCACGTGGCTGATCATGCACTGATCACGTGGCTGATCATGCACTGATCACGTGACTGATCATGCACTGATCACGTGACTGATCATGCACTGATCACGTGGCTATCATGCACTGATCACGTGGCTGATCATGCACTGATCATGTAGCTACCATGTACTGGTCACGTGAATGATCATACACCCATCAGGTGACTGATCATGCACTGATCACGTGGCTATCATGCACTGATCACGAGACTGATCATGCACTGATCACGTCTATATCATGCACTGATCACATGACTGCCCATGCACTGATCACGTGGATGATCATACACTAATCATGTGACAGATCATGCACTGATCACGTGGCTGATCATGCACTGATACCGTGACTGAGCATGGACTGATCACATGACTATCATGTAGTGATCACGTGACTTAATGGCGCTGATCATGTGACTGATCATGCGCTGATCATGTTTGCTATCATACACTGATCATGTGCCTCTGGAGGCAATAAACAAAGAGCTGAGTAGGCACGAATCAAACAGTCAGCAGGCAATAATCATGGAACTCAGGTGTGAGGAATCATGCTGCTCAGCTGGCAATAATCAAGCAGCTGAGCAGGCAGGAATTACGCAGCACAGCTGGTCAATTGACAAGCAGATCGGCAGCTCGTGCAGTCAGCTGATGAGCAGACAGTAATCACGCAGCTGAGCAGCCCTGATCACGTGACTGAGCATGCACTGATCACGTGGCTGATCATGCACTGATCACGTGGCTGATCATGCACTGATCACGTGACTGATCATGCACTGATCACGTGACTGATCATGCACTGATCACGTGGCTGATCATGCACTGATCACGTGGCTGATCATGCACTGATCACGTGGCTATCATGCACTGATCACGTGACTATCATGCACTGATCACGTGACTGATCATGCACTGATCACGTGCTGATCATCATGATCACGTGGCATGCTGATCATGGCTGATCACACTGATCACTGATCACGTGACTGATCATGCACTGATCACACTGATCACTGATCATGCACTGATCACACTGATCACGTGGCTATCATGCACTGATCACGTGGCTGATCATGCTATCACGTGACTGATCATGCACTGATCACACTGATCATGCACTGATCACGCACGCTGGCATGGCTATGACATGCACATGCACTGATCACGTGGCTGATGATGCACTGATCACGTAGCTATCATGCACTGATCACGTGACTGATCATGCACTGATCACGTGACTGATCATGCACTGATCACGTGGCTGATCATGCACTGATCACGCAGCTACCATGTACTGATCACGTGACTGATCATGCACTGATCACGTAATTGATCATGCACTGATCACGTGGCTTATCATGCACTGATCATGTGACTGATCATGTGCTGATCATGTTTCTGTCATGCACTGATCATGTGCCTCTGGAGGCAATGAACAAAGAGCTGAGTAGGCAGGAATCAGTGGCAATAATCATGGAACTCAGCTCTGAGAAATCATGCTGCTCAGCTGGCAATAATCAAGTAGATGAGCAGGCAGGAATTATGCAGCACAGGTGGCAATTGTCAAGGAGATGACAGGCAGGAATCGTACAGCTCAGCTGGCAATTGTCAAGCACATGAGCAGACAGTAATCACGAGCTCATCATGCACTGATCACGTGACTGATCATGCACTGATCACGTGGCTGATCATGCACTGATCACGTGACTGATCATGCACTGATCACGTGGCTATCATGCACTGATCACGTGGCTGATCATGCACTGATCACGTAATTGTCATGCACTGATCACGTGGCTGATCATGCACTGATCACGTGGCTGATCATGCACTGATCACGTGACTGATCATGCACTGATCACGTGGCTGATCATGCACTGATCACGTGGCTATCATGCACTGATCACGTGGCTGATCATGCACTGATCACGTGGCTATCATGCACTGATCACGTGACTGATCATGCACTGATCACGTGGCTGATCATGCACTGATCATGTGGCTGATCATGCACTGATCACGTGGCTGATCATACACTGATCACGTGGCTGATCATGCACTGATCACGTGGCTATCATGCACTGATCACGAGACTGATCATGCACTGATCACGTCTATATCATGCACTGATCACATGACTGCCCATGCACTGATCACGTGGATGATCATACACTGATCATGTGACAGATCATGCACTGATCACGTGGCTGATCATGCACTGATACCGTGACTGAGCATGGACTGATCACATGACTATCATGTAGTGATCACGTGACTTAATGGCGCTGATCATGTGACTGATCATGCGCTGATCATGTTTGCTATCATACACTGATCATGTGCCTCTGGAGGCAATAAACAAAGAGCTGAGTAGGCACGAATCAAAAGTCAGCAGGCAATAATCATGGAACTCAGCTGTGAGGAATCATGCTGCTCAGCTGGCAATAATCAAGCAGCTGAGCAGGCAGGAATTACGCAGCACAGCTGGCAATTGTCAAGCAGATGACAGGCAGGAATCGTGCAGCTCAGCTGGCAATTGTCAAGCAGATGAGCAGACAGTAATCACGCAGCTCAGCAGGCCCTGATCACGTGACTGAGCATGCACTGTTCACGTGGCTGATCATACACTGATCACGTGATTGATCATGCACTGATCACTTGGATATCATGCACTGATCACGTGGCTGATCATACACTGTTCACGTGTCTGACCATGCACTGATCACGTGGCTGATCATACACTGCTCACGTAACTGATCATGCACTGATCACGTGGCTATCATGCACTGATCACGTGGCTGAACATGCACTGTTCACGTGGCTGATCACACACCTGTCACGTGACATATCATGCACTGATCACGTGGCACTCATGCACTGATCACGTGGCTGATCATACTCTGCTCACGTAACTCATCATGCACACATCACGTGGCTATCATGCACTGCTCACGTGGCTCGTCATGGAATGATCACGTAGCTACCATATACTGGTCACGTGACTGATCATGCACAGATCACGTAAATGATCATGCACTGTTCACGTGACTGATCATGTACTGATCACGTGACTGATCATGCACTGATCACGTGGCTATCATGCTCTGCTCACGTGGCTGATCATGCAACGATCACGTAGCAACCATGTACTGGTCACGTGACTGATCATGCACTGATCACGTAATTGATCCTGCACTGATCACGTGGCTCATCATGCACTGATCACGTGGCTGATCACACTGTATCATCTGATCATGTGATCACGTGACTATCATGCACTGATCACGTGACTATCATGCACTGATCACGTGGCTATCATGCACTGATCACGTGGCTGATCATGCACTGATCACGTGCTGATCATGCACTGATCACGTGACTGATCATGCACTGATCACGTGGCTATCATGCACTGATCACGTGGCTGATCATGCACTGATCACGTCTGATGCACTGATCACGTGGCTGATCATGCACTGATCACGTGGCTGATCATGCACTGATCACGTGGCTGATCATGCATCACGATCATCATGCACTGATCACGTGATGATCATGCACTGATCACGTGACTGATCATGCACTGATCACGTGGCTGATCATGCACTGATCACTGATCATGCACTGATCACGATCATGCACTGATCACGTGACTGATCATGCACTGATCACGTGACTGATCATGCACTGATCACGTGACTGATCATGCACTGATCACGTGGCTGATCATGCACTGATCACGTGACTGATCATGCACTGATCACGTGACTGATCATGCACTGATCATGGCACTGATCACGTGGCTATCATGCACTGATCACGTGGCTGATCATGCACTGATCACGTGACTGATGCATGATCACTGATCACTGATCTGCTATCATGCACTGATCACTGATCACTGCTATCATGCACTGATCACGTGGCTATGCATGCATGACACATCTGACTCATGCATGATCACACTGATCACTATCATCATGCACTGATCACGTGACTGATCATGCACTGATCACGTGCTGATCATGCACTGATCACGTGACTGATCATGCACTGATCACGTGGCTATCATGCACTGATCACGTGGCTGATCATGCACTGATCACGTGGCTATCATGCACTGATCACGTGACTGATCATGCACTGATCACGTGGCTGATCATGCACTGATCACGTGACTGATCATGCACTGATCACGTGACTGATCATGCACTGATCACGTGACTGATCATGCACTGATCACGTGGCTATCATGCACTGATCACGTGGCTGATCATGCACTGATCACGTGGCTGATCATGCACTGATCACGTGGCTGATCATGCACTGATCACGTGGCTGATCATGCACTGATCACGTGGCTGATCATGCACTGATCACGTGACTGATCATGCACTGATCACGTGGCTGATCATGCACTGATCACGTGGCTATCATGCACTGATCACGTGACTGATCATGCACTGATCACGTGACTGATCATGCACTGATCACGTGCTGATCATGCACTGATCACGTGACTGATCATGCACTGATCACGTGGCTATCATGCACTGATCACGTGGCTGATCATGCAATGATCACGTAGCTACCATGCACTGGTCACGTGACTGATCATGCACTGATCACGTGACTGATCATGCACTGATCACGTGACTTATCATGCACTGATCACGTGACTGATCATGCACTGATCATGTTTGCTATCATACACTGATCATGTGCCTGGAGGCAATGCACTGAGTAGGCACGAATGTCAGCAATGATCATGGAACTCAGCTGATCATGCTGCTCAGCTGGCAATAATCAAGCAGCTGAGCAGGCAGGATGCAGCACATGGCAATGTCAAGCAGATGACAGGCAGGAATCGTGCAGCTCAGCTGGCAATGTCAAGCAGATGAGCATAATCACGCAGCTCAGCTGATCACGTGACTGAGCATGCACTGTTCACGTGAATCATGCACTGATCACGTGGCTGATCATGCACTGATCAGGGAATCACACTGCACAGCTGGCAACTGTCAGTCTGGCAATCAGTGATCATGCAATCAATCATGCACTGATCAGCTGATCATGGATCACGCAGCTGCAGGCACTGATCACGTGACTGATCATGCACTATCACGTGAATCATGCTGATCAGCTGGCATGCTCAGCAATCATGCAGATCAGCAGCAATCTGGCAATTGTCAAGTAGATCAGTAATCAGCTGGCCAGCATGATCACGTGACTGATCATGCACTGATCACAATCATGCACTGATCACGTGACTGCATGCACTGATCACGTGGCTGATCATGCACTGATCACGTGATTGATCATGCACTGATCACATCATGCACTGATCACGTGGCTGATCATGCACTGATCACGTGCTCATGCACTGATCACGTGGCTGAATTGATCACGCACTGATCATGCACTGATCACGTGGCTATCATCACTGATCACGTGGCTGACATGCACTGTTCACGTGATCACACACACCATGTCACGTGAATCATGCTGCTCAGCTGGCAATAATCAAGCAGCTGAGCAGGCAGGAATTACACAGCACAGCTGGCAATTGTCAAGCAGATGACAGGCAGGAATCGTGCAGCTCAGCTGGCAATTGTCAAGCAGATGAGCAGACAGTAATCACGCAGCTCAGCAGGCCCTGATCACGTGACTGAGCATGCACTGTTCACGTGGCTGATCATACACTGATCACGTGATTGATCATGCACTGATCACTTGGATATCATGCACTGATCACGTGGCTGATCATACACTGATCACGTGTCTGACCATGCACTGATCACGTGGCTGATCATACACTGCTCACGTAACTGATCATGCACTGATCACGTGGCTATCATGCACTGATCACGTGGCTGAACATGCACTGTTCACGTGGCTGATCACACACCTGTCACGTGACATATAATGCACTGATCACATGGCACTCATGCACTGATCACGTGGCTGATCATACTCTGCTCACGATACTGATCATGCACACATCACGTGGCTATCATGCACTGCTCACGTGGTTCGTCATGGAATGATCACGAAGCTACCATATACTGGTCACGTGACTGATCATGCACAGATCACGTAAATGATCATGCACTGTTCACGTGACTGATCATGCACTGATCACGTGACTGATCATGCACTGATCACGTGGCTGATCATGCACTGATCATGTGGCTGATCATGCAACGATCACGTAGCAACCATGTACTGATCACGTGACTGATCATGCACTGATCACGTAATTGATCATGCACTGATCACGTGATCATGCACTGATCACGTGGCTGATCACACTGTATCACGTGACTGATCATGCACTGATCACGTGACTAATCATGCACTGATCACGTGGCTATCATGCACTGATCACGTGGATATCATGCACTGATCACGTGGCTGATCATGCACTATCACGTGACTGATCATGCACTGATCACGTGGCTATCATGCACTGATCACGTGGCTATCATGCACTGATCATGTGCACTGATCACGTGGCTGATCATGCACAATCACGTGCTGATCATGCACTGATCACGTGACTGATCATGCACTGATCACGTGACTGATCATGCACTGATCACGTGACTGATCATGCACTGATCACGTGGCTGATCATGCACTGATCACGCTGATCATGCACTGATCACGTGACTGATCATGCACTGATCACGTGGCTGATCATGCACTGATCACGTGGCTGATCATGCACTGATCATGTGCTGATCATGCACTGATCATGTGCTGATCATGTGATCACGAATCATGCAGATCAGTGGCATCATGCAGCTGATCACGTGGCTGAGCATGCAGCTGATCACGTGACTGATCATGCACTGATCACGTGGCAATCATGCACTGATCACGTGGCTATCATGCACTGATCACGTGGCTGATCATGCACTGATCGTGACTGATCATGCACTGATCACGTGACTGATCATGCACTGATCACGTGGCTATCATGCACTGATCACGTGGCTGATCATGCACTGATCACGTGACTGATCATGCACTGATCACGTGGCTGATCATGCACTGATCACGTGGCTGATCATGCACTGATCACTGATCATGCACTGATCACGTGGCTGATCATGCACTGATCACGTGACTATCATGCACTGATCACGTGGCTATCATGCACTGATCACGTGGCTGATCATGCACTGATCACGTGACTGATCATGCACTGATCACGTGACTGATCATGCACTGATCACGTGGCTGATCATGCACTGATCACGTGCTGATCATGCACTGATCACGTGGCTGATCATGCACTATCACGTGACTGATCATGCACTGATCACGTGGCTGATCATGCACTGATCACGTGACTGATCATGCACTGATCACGTGACTGATCATGCACTGATCACGTGGCTGATCATGCACTGATCACGTGACTGATCATGCACTGATCACGTGACTGATCATGCACTGATCACGTGACTGATCATGCACTGATCACGTAATTGATCATGCACTGATCACGTGGCTGATCATGCACTGATCACGTGACTGATCATGCACTGATCACGTGACTGATCATGCACTGATCAGTGGCTATCATGCACTGATCACGTGGCTGATCATGCACTGATCACGTGACTGATCATGCACTGATCACTGGCTATCATGCACTGATTACGTGGCTATCATGCACTGATCACGTGGCTGATCATGCACTGATCACGTGACTGATCATGCACTGATCACGTCTATATCATGCACTGATCACATGACTGATCATGCACTGATCACGTGCATGATCATACACTGATCACGTGACTGATCATGCACTGATCACGTGGCTATCATGCACTGATCACGTGGCTGATCATGCAATGATCACGTAGCTACCATGTACTGGTCACGTGACTGATCATGCACTGATCACGTAATTGATCATGCACTGATCAGTGACTGATCATGCACTGATCACGTGACTGATCATGCACTGATCACGTGACTGATCATGCACTGATCACGTGGCTATCATGCACTGATCACGTGGCTGATCATGCACTGATCACGTAGCTACCATGCACTGATCACGTGACTGATCATGCACTGATCACGTGGCTGATCATGCACTGATCACGTGGCTGATCATGCACTGATCACGTGACTGATCATGCACTGATCACGTGACTGATCATGCACTGATCACGTGGCTATCATGCACTGATCACGTGGCTGATCATGCACTGATCACGTGCCTGATCATGCACTGATCACATGGCTGATCATGCACTGATCACGTGACTGATCATGCACTGATCACGTGGCTATCATGCACTACTCACGTGGCTGATCATGCAATGATCATGTAGCTACCATGTACTGGTCACGTGACTGATCATGCACTGATCACGTGACTGATCATGCACTGATCACGTGCCTGATCATGCACTGATCACGTGACTGATCATGCACTGATCACGTGGCTATCATGCACTGATCACGTGGCTGATCATGCACTGATCACGTGGCTGATCATGCACTGATACCGTGACTGATCATGGACTGATCACATGACTATCATGTACTGATCACGTGACTTAATGGCGCTGATCATGTGACTGATCATGCGCTGATCATGTTTGCTATCATACACTGATCATGTGCCTCTGGAGGCAATAAACAAAGAGCTGAGTAGGCACGAATCAAACAGTCAGCAGGCAATAATCATGGAACTCAGCTGTGAGGAATCATGCTGCTCAGCTGGCAATAATCAAGCAGCTGAGCAGGCAGGAATTACGCAGCACAGCTGGCAATTGTCAAGCAGATGACAGGCAGGAATCGTGCAGCTCAGCTGGCAATTGTCAAGCAGATGAGCAGACAGTAATCACGCAGCTCAGCAGGCCCTGATCACGTGACTGAGCATGCACTGTTCACGTGAATCATGCTGCTCACTGGCAATAATCATGCACTGATCAGGCAGGAATTACACAGCACAGCTGGCAATTGTCATGCAGATGACAGGCAGGATCGTGCAGCTCAGCTGGAAATTGTCAAGCAGATGAGCAGACAGTAATCACGCAGCTGAGCAGGCACTGATCACGTGACTGATCATGCACTATCACGTGAATCATGCTGCTCAGCTGGCAATAATCAAGCAGCTGAGCAGGCAGGAATTACACAGCACAGCTGGCAATTGTCAAGCAGCTGACAGGCAGGAATCGTGCAGCTCAGCTGGCAATTGTCAAGCAGATGAGCAGACAGTAATCACGCAGCTCAGCAGGCCCTGATCACGTGACTGATCATGCACTGTTCACGTGGCTGATCATACACTGATCACGTGATTGATCATGCACTGATCACTTGGATATCATGCACTGATCACGTGGCTGATCATACACTGATCACGTGTCTGACCATGCACTGATCACGTGGCTGATCATACACTGATCACGTAACTGATCATGCACTGATCACGTGGCTATCATGCACTGATCACGTGGCTGATCATGCACTGTTCACGTGGCTGATCACACACTGTCACGTGACATATCATGCACTGATCACGTGGCACTTATGCACTGATCACGTGGCTGATCATACTCTGATCACGTGACTGATCATGCACTGATCACGTGACTGATCATGCACTGATCACGTGGCTATCATGCACTGATCACGTGGCTACCATGCTACTGGTCACGTGACTGATCATGCACTGATCACGTAAATGATCATGCACTGATCACGTGACTGATCATGCACTGATCACGTGACTGATCATGCACTGATCACGTGGCTATCATGCACTGCTCACGTGGCTGATCATGCACGATCACGTAGCAACCATGTACTGGTCACGTGACTGATCATGCACTGATCACGTAATTGATCATGCACTGATCACGTGGCTCATCATGCACTGATCACGTGGCTGATCACACTGTATCACGTGACTGATCATGCACTGATCACGTGACTAATCATGCACTGATCACGTGGCTATCATGCACTGATCACGTGGATATCATGCACTGATCACGTGGCTGATCACACACTATCACGTGACTGATCATGCACTGATCACGTGGCTATCATGCACTGATCACGTGGCTGATCATGCACTGATCACGTGGCTATCATGCACTGATCACGTGGCTGATCATGCACTGATCACGTAGCTATCATGCACTGATCACGTGACTGATCATGCACTGATCACGTGGCTGATCATGCACTGATCACGTGACTGATCATGCACTGATCACGTGGCTGATCATGCACTGATCACACAGCTACCATGCACTGGTCACATGACTGATCATGCACTGATCACGTAATTGATCATGCACTGATCACGTGGCTTATCATGCACTGATCATGTGACTGATCATGTGCTGATCATGTTTCTGTCATACACTGATCATGTGCCTCTGGAGGCAATGAACAAAGAGCTGAGTAGGCACGAATCAGTAGGCAATAATCATGGAACTCAGCTCTGAGAAATCATGCTGCTCAGCTGGCAATAATCAAGCAGATGAGCAGGCAGGAATTATGCAGCACAGGTGGCAATTGTCAAGCAGATGACAGGCAGGAATCGTGCAGCTCAGCTGGCAATTGTCAAGCAGATGAGCAGACAGTAATCACGCAGCTCAGCAGGCCCTGATCACGTGACTGAGCATGCACTGTTCACGTGGCTGATCATACACTGATCACGTGACTGATCATGCACTGATCACGTGGCTATCATGCACTGATCACGTGACTGATCATGCACTGATCACGTAACTGTCATGCACTGATCACGTGGCTATCATGCACTGATCACGTGGCTGATCATGCACTGATCACGTGACTGATCATGCACTGATCACGTGGCTGATCATGCACTGATCACGTGGCTATCATGCACTGATCACGTGGCTGATCATGCACTGATCACGTAGCTACCATGCACTGATCACGTGACTGATCATGCACTGATCACGTGACTGATCATGCACTGATCACGTGGCTGATCATGCACTGATCACGTGGCTGATCATGCACTGATCACGTGACTGATCATGCACTGATCACGTGGCTGATCATGCACTGATCACGTGGCTGATCATGCACTGATCACGTGACTGATCATGCACTGATCACGTGACTGATCATGCACTGATCACGTGGCTGATCATGCACTGATCACGTGACTGATCATGCACTGATCACGTGACTGATCATGCACTGATCACGTGACTGATCATGCACTGATCACGTGACTGATCATGCACTGATCACGTGGCTGATCATGCACTGATCACGTGACTGATCATGCACTGATCACGTGACTGATCATGCACTGATCACGTGGCTATCATGCACTGATCACGTGGCTGATCATGCACTGATCACGTGACTGATCATGCACTGATCACTGGCTATCATGCACTGATCACGTGGCTGATCATGCACTGATCACGTGGCTGATCATGCACTGATCACGTGACTGATCATGCACTGATCACGTCTATATCATGCACTGATCACGTGACTGATCATGCACTGATCACGTGCTGATCATACACTGATCACGTGACTGATCATGCACTGATCACGTGGCTATCATGCACTGATCACGTGGCTGATCATGCACTGATCACGTAGCTACCATGCACTGATCACGTGACTGATCATGCACTGATCACGTAATTGATCATGCACTGATCAGTTGACTGATCATGCACTGATCACGTGACTGATCATGCACTGATCACGTGACTGATCATGCACTGATCACGTGGCTATCATGCACTGCTCACGTGGCTGATCATGCAATGATCACGTAGCTACCATGTACTGATCACGTGACTGATCATGCACTGATCACGTGGCTGATCATGCACTGATCACGTGGCTGATCATGCACTGATCACGTGACTGATCATGCACTGATCACGTGACTGATCATGCACTGATCACGTGGCTATCATGCACTGATCACGTGGCTGATCATGCACTGATCACGTGCCTGATCATGCACTGATCACATGGCTGATCATGCACTGATCACGTGACTGATCATGCACTGATCACGTGGCTATCATGCACTACTCACGTGGCTGATCATGCAATGATCATGTAGCTACCATGTACTGGTCACGTGACTGATCATGCACCCATCAGGTGACTGATCATGCACTGATCACGTGGCTGATCATGCACTGATCACGTGACTGATCATGCACTGATCACATAGCTATCATGCACTGATCACGTGGCTGATCATGCACTGATCACGTGGCTGATCATGCACTGATACCGTGACTGAGCATGGACTGATCACATGACTATCATGTACTGATCACGTGACTTAATGGCACTGATCATGTGACTGATCATGCACTGATCATGTTTGCTATCATACACTGATCATGTGCCTCTGGAGGCAATAAACAAAGAGCTGAGTAGGCACGAATCAAACAGTCAGCAGGCAATAATCATGGAACTCAGCTGTGAGGAATCATGCTGCTCAGCTGGCAATAATCAAGCAGCTGAGCAGGCAGGAATTACGCAGCACAGCTGGCAATTGTCAAGCAGATGACAGGCAGGAATCGTGCAGCTCAGCTGGCAATTGTCAAGCAGATGAGCAGACAGTAATCACGCAGCTCAGCAGGCCCTGATCACGTGACTGAGCATGCACTGTTCACGTGAATCATGCTGCTCAGCTGGCAATAATCAAGCAGCTGAGCAGGCAGGAATTACACAGCACAGCTGGCAATTGTCAAGCAGATGACAGGCAGGAATCGTGCAGCTCAGCTGGCAATTGTCAAGCAGATGAGCAGACAGTAATCACGCAGCTCAGCAGGCCCTGATCACGTGACTGAGCATGCACTGTTCACGTGGCTGATCATACACTGATCACGTGATTGATCATGCACTGATCACTTGGATATCATGCACTGATCACGTGGCTGATCATACACTGTTCACGTGTCTGACCATGCACTGATCACGTGGCTGATCATACACTGCTCACGTAACTGATCATGCACTGATCACGTGGCTATCATGCACTGATCACGTGGCTGAACATGCACTGTTCACGTGGCTGATCACACACCTGTCACGTGACATATCATGCACTGATCACGTGGCACTCATGCACTGATCACGTGGCTGATCATACTCTGATCACGTGACTGATCATGCACACATCACGTGGCTATCATGCACTGCTCACGTGGCTCGTCATGGAATGATCACGAAGCTACCATATACTGGTCACGTGACTGATCATGCACTGATCACGTAAATGATCATGCACTGTTCACGTGACTGATCATGCACTGATCACGTGACTGATCATGCACTGATCACGTGGCTATCATGCACTGCTCACGTGGCTGATCATGCAACGATCACGTAGCAACCATGTACTGGTCACGTGACTGATCATGCACTGATCACGTAATTGATCATGCACTGATCACGTGGCTCATCATGCACTGATCCGTGGCTGATCACACTGTATCACGTGACTGATCATGCACTGATCACGTGACTAATCATGCACTGATCACGTGGCTATCATGCACTGATCACGTGGATATCATGCACTGATCACGTGGCTGATCACACACGTATCACGTGACTGATCATGCACTGATCACGTGGCTATCATGCACTGATCACGTGGCTGATCATGCACTGATCACGTGGCTATCATGCACTGATCACGTGGCTGATCATGCACTGATCACGTAGCTATCATGCACTGATCACGTGACTGATCATGCACTGATCACGTGGCTGATCATGCACTGATCACGTGACTGATCATGCACTGATCACGTGGCTGATCATGCACTGATCACGCAGCTACCATGCACTGATCACATGACTGATCATGCACTGATCACGTAATTGATCATGCACTGATCACGTGGCTTATCATGCATTGATCATGTGACTGATCATGTGCTGATCATGTTTCTGTCATACACTGATCATGTGCCTCTGGAGGCAATGAACAAAGAGCTGAGTAGGCACGAATCAGTCAGGCAATAATCATGGAACTCAGCTGTGAGGAATCATGCTGCTCAGCTGGCAATAATCAAGCAGCTGAGCAGGCAGGAATTATGCAGCACAGCTGGCAATTGTCAAGCAGATGACAGGCAGGAATCGTGCAGCTCAGCTGGCAATTGTCAAGCAGATGAGCAGACAGTAATCACGCAGCTCAGCAGGCCCTGATCACGTGACTGAGCATGCACTGTTCACGTGGCTGATCATACACTGATCACGTGACTGATCATGCACTGATCACGTGGCTATCATGCACTGATCACGTGATTGATCATGCACTGATCACGTAATTGTCATGCACTGATCACGTGGCTATCATGCACTGATCACGTGGCTGATCATGCACTGATCACGTGACTGATCATGCACTGATCACGTGGCTGATCATGCACTGATCACGTGGCTATCATGCACTGATCACGTGGCTGATCATGCAATGATCACGTAGCTACCATGCACTGGTCACGTGACTGATCATGCACTGATCACGTAATTGATCATGCACTGATCACGTGGCTGATCATGCACTGATCACGTGGCTGATCATGCACTGATCACGTGACTGATCATGCACTGATCACGTGGCTGATCATGCACTGATCACGTGACTGATCATGCACTGATCACGTGACTGATCATGCACTGATCACGTGGCTGATCATGCACTGATCACGTGACTGATCATGCACTGATCACGTGACTGATCATGCACTGATCACGTGGCTATCATGCACTGATCACGTGGCTGATCATGCATGATCACGTAGCTACCATGTACTGGTCACGTGACTGATCATGCACTGATCACGTGACTGATCATGCACTGATCACGTGGCTATCATGCACTGATCACGTGGCTGATCATGCACTGATCACGTAGCTATCATGTACTGATCACGTGACTGATCATGCACTGATCACGTGACTGATCATGCACTGATCACGTGGCTATCATGCACTGATCACGTGGCTGATCATGCACTGATCACGTAGCTGATCATGCACTGATCACGTGACTGATCATGCACTGATCACGTGGCTGATCATGCACTGATCACGTGGCTGATCATGCACTGATCACGTGACTGATCATGCACTGATCACGTGACTGATCATGCACTGATCACGTGGCTATCATGCACTGATCACGTGGCTGATCATGCACTGATCATGTAGCTACCATGTACAGGTCACGTGAATGATCATACACCCATCAGGTGACTGATCATGCACTGATCACGTGGCTATCATGCACTGATCACGAGACTGATCATGCACTGATCACGTCTAATCATGCACTGATCACATGACTGCCCATGCACTGATCACGTGGATGATCATACACTAATCATGTGACAGATCATGCACTGATCACGTGGCTGATCATGCACTGATACGTGACTGAGCATGGACTGATCACATGACTATCATGTAGTGATCACGTGACTTAATGGCGCTGATCATGTGACTGATCATGCGCTGATCATGTTTGCTATCATACACTGATCATGTGCCTCTGGAGGCAATAAACAAAGAGCTGAGTAGGCACGAATCAAACAGTCAGCAGGCAATAATCATGGAACTCAGCTGTGAGGAATCATGCTGCTCAGCTGGCAATAATCAAGCAGCTGAGCAGGCAGGAATTACGCAGCACAGCTGGCAATTGTCAAGCAGATGACAGGCAGGAATCGTGCAGCTCAGCTGGCAATTGTCAAGCAGATGAGCAGACAGTAATCACGCAGCTCAGCAGGCCCTGATCACGTGACTGAGCATGCACTGTTCACGTGGCTGATCATACACTGATCACGTGATTGATCATGCACTGATCACTTGGATATCATGCACTGATCACGTGGCTGATCATACACTGATCACGTGACTGATCATGCACTGATCACGTGGCTGATCATGCACTGATCACGTGGCTGATCATGCACTGATCACGTGGCTGATCATGCACTGATCACGTGGCTGATCATGCACTGATCACGTGACTGATCATGCACTGATCACGTGGCTATCATGCACTGATCACGTGGCTGATCATGCACTGATCACGTGACTGATCATGCACTGATCACGTGGCTATCATGCACTGATCACGTGGCTGATCATGCAATGATCACGTAGCTACCATGTACTGTCACGTGACTGATCATGCACTGATCACGTGACTGATCATGCACTGATCACGTGGCTATCATGCACTGATCACGTGGCTGATCATGCACTGATCACGTGGCTGATCATGCACTGATCACGTGACTGATCATGCACTGATCACGTGGCTATCATGCACTGATCACGTGGCTGATCATGCACTGATCACGTGGCTGATCATGCACTGATCACGTGGCTATCATGCACTGATCACGTGGCTGATCATGCACTGATCACGTGGCTATCATGCACTGATCACGTGACTGATCATGCACTGATCACGGGACTGATCATGCACTGATCACGTGGCTATCATGCACTGATCACATGACTGATCATGCACTGATCACGTGGCTGATCATGCACTGATCACGTGACTGATCATGCACTGATCACGTGGCTGATCATGCACTGATCACGTGACTGATCATGCACTGATCACGTGGCTGATCATGCACTGATCACGTGGCTGATCATGCACTGATCACGTGACTGATCATGCACTGATCACGTGACTGATCATGCACTGATCACGTGGCTATCATGCACTGATCACGTGGCTGATCATGCACTGATCACGTGACTGATCATGCACTGATCACTGGCTATCATGCACTGATCACTGGCTATCATGCACTGATCACGTGGCTGATCATGCACTGATCACGTGACTGATCATGCACTGATCACGTCTATATCATGCACTGATCACATGACTGATCATGCACTGATCACGTGGATGATCATGCACTGATCATGACTGATCATGCACTGATCACGTGGCTATCATGCACTGATCACGTGGCTGATCATGCAATGATCACGTAGCTACCATGCACTGATCACGTGACTGATCATGCACTGATCACGTAATTGATCATGCACTGATCACGTGACTGATCATGCACTGATCACGTGACTGATCATGCACTGATCACGTGACTGATCATGCACTGATCACGTGGCTATCATGCACTGATCACGTGGCTGATCATGCACTGATCACGTGGCTATCATGCACTGATCACGTGACTGATCATGCACTGATCACGTGGCTGATCATGCACTGATCACGTGACTGATCATGCACTGATCACGTGACTGATCATGCACTGATCACGTGACTGATCATGCACTGATCACGTGGCTGATCATGCACTGATCACGTGGCTATCATGCACTGATCACGTGGCTATCATGCACTGATCACGTGGCTGATCATGCAATGATCACGTAGCTACCATGCACTGATCACGTGACTGATCATGCACTGATCACGTAATTGATCATGCACTGATCACGTGGCTGATCATGCACTGATCACGTGGCTGATCATGCACTGATCACGTGACTGATCATGCACTGATCACGTGACTGATCATGCACTGATCACGTGGCTATCATGCACTGATCACGTGGCTGATCATACACTGATCACGTGACTGATCATGCACTGATCACGTGGCTGATCATGCACTGATCACGTGACTGATCATGCACTGATCACGTGTCTGATCATGCACTGATCACGTGGCTATCATGCACTGCTCACGTGGCTGATCATGCATGATCACGCAGCTACCATGTACTGGTCACATGACTGATCATGCACTGATCACGTGACTGATCATGCACTGATCACGTGGCTATCATGCACTACTCACGTGGCTGATCATGCAATGATCATGTAGCTACCATGTACAGGTCACGTGAATGATCATACACCCATCAGGTGACTGATCATGCACTGATCACGTGGCTATCATGCACTGATCACGACTGATCATGCACTGATCACGTCTATATCATGCACTGATCACATGACTGCCCATGCACTGATCACGTGGATGATCATACACTAATCATGTGACAGATCATGCACTGATCACGTGGCTGATCATGCACTGATACCGTGACTGAGCATGGACTGATCACATGACTATCATGTAGTGATCACGTGACTTAATGGCGCTGATCATGTGACTGATCATGCGCTGATCATGTTTGCTATCATACACTGATCATGTGCCTCTGGAGGCAATAAACAAAGAGCTGAGTAGGCACGAATCAAACAGTCAGCAGGCAATAATCATGGAACTCAGCTGTGAGGAATCATGCTGCTCAGCTGGCAATAATCAAGCAGCTGAGCAGGCAGGAATTACGCAGCACAGCTGGCAATTGTCAAGCAGATGACAGGCAGGAATCGTGCAGCTCAGCTGGCAATTGTCAAGCAGATGAGCAGACAGTAATCACGCAGCTCAGCAGGCCCTGATCACGTGACTGAGCATGCACTGTTCACGTGGCTGATCATACACTGATCACGTGACTGATCATGCACTGATCACGTGACTGATCATGCACTGATCACGTGGCTGATCATGCACTGATCACGTGGCTGATCATGCACTGATCACGTGGCTGATCATGCACTGATCACGTAGCTATCATGCACTGATCACGTGACTGATCATGCACTGATCACGTGGCTGATCATGCACTGATCACGTGGCTGATCATGCACTGATCACGTGGCTGATCATGCACTGATCACGTGACTGATCATGCACTGATCACGTGACTATCATGCACTGATCACGTGGCTATCATGCACTGATCACGTGGCTATCATGCACTGATCACGTGGCTCTCATGCACTGATATCATGCACTGATCACGTGGCTGATCATGCACTGATCACGTGACTGATCATGCACTGATCACGTGGCTGATCATGCACTGATCACGTGGCTCTCATGCACTGATATCATGCACTGATCACGTGGCTGATCATGCACGATCACGTGACTGATCATGCACTGATCACGTGGCTATCATGCACTGATCACGTGGCTCTCATGCACTGATATCATGCACTGATCACGTGGCTGATCACACACGATCACGTGACTGATCATGCACTGATCACGTGGCTATCATGCACTGATCACGTGGCTCTCATGCACTGATATCATGCACTGATCACGTGGCTGATCACACACGATCACGTGACTGATCATGCACTGATCACGTGGCTGATCATGCACTGATCACGTGACTGATCATGCACTGATCACGTGACTGATCATGCACTGATCACGTGGCTATCATGCACTGATCACGTGGCTGATCATGCACTGATCACGTGACTGATCATGCACTGATCACGTGACTGATCATGCACTGATCACGTGACTGATCATGCACTGATCACGTGACTGATCATGCACTGATCACGTGGCTATCATGCACTGATCACGTGGCTGATCATGCACTGATCACGTAGCTACCATGCACTGATCACGTGACTGATCATGCACTGATCACGTAATGATCATGCACTGATCACGTGGCTGATCATGCACTGATCACGTGGCTGATCATGCACTGATCACGTGACTGATCATGCACTGATCACGTGGCTATCATGCACTGATCACGTGGCTCTCATGCACTGATATCATGCACTGATCACGTGGCTGATCATGCACTGATCACGTGGCTGATCATGCACTGATCACGTGGCTGATCATGCACTGATCACGTGACTGATCATGCACTGATCACGTGGCTGATCATGCACTGATCACGTGACTGATCATGCACTGATCACGTGACTGATCATGCACTGATCACGTGGCTGATCATGCACTGATCACGTGACTGATCATGCACTGATCACGTGGCTGATCATGCACTGATCACGTGGCTATCATGCACTGATCACGTGGCTGATCATGCACTGATCACGCAGCTATCATGCACTGATCACGTGACTGATCATGCACTGATCACGTGACTGATCATGCACTGATCACGTGGCTATCATGCACTGATCACGTGGCTGATCATGCACTGATCACGTAGCTACCATGCACTGATCACGTGACTGATCATGCACTGATCACGTGACTGATCATGCACTGATCACGTGGCTATCATGCACTGATCACGTGGCTGATCATGCACTGATCACGCAGCTATCATGCACTGATCACGTGACTGATCATGCACTGATCACGTGGCTGATCATGCACTGATCACGTGGCTGATCATGCACTGATCACGTGACTGATCATGCACTGATCACGTGACTGATCATGCACTGATCACGTGGCTATCATGCACTGATCACGTGGCTGATCATGCACTGATCATGTAGCTACCATGTACTGGTCACGTGAATGATCATACACCCATCAGGTGACTGATCATGCACTGATCACGTGGCTATCATGCACTGATCACGTACTGATCATGCACTGATCACGTCTAATCATGCACTGATCACATGACTGCCCATGCACTGATCACGTGGATGATCATACACTAATCATGTGACAGATCATGCACTGATCACGTGGCTGATCATGCACTGATACGTGACTGAGCATGGACTGATCACATGACTATCATGTAGTGATCACGTGACTTAATGGCGCTGATCATGTGACTGATCATGCGCTGATCATGTTTGCTATCATACACTGATCATGTGCCTCTGGAGGCAATAAACAAAGAGCTGAGTAGGCACGAATCAAACAGTCAGCAGGCAATAATCATGGAACTCAGCTGTGAGGAATCATGCTGCTCAGCTGGCAATAATCAAGCAGCTGAGCAGGCAGGAATTACGCAGCACAGCTGGCAATTGTCAAGCAGATGACAGGCAGGAATCGTGCAGCTCAGCTGGCAATTGTCAAGCAGATGAGCAGACAGTAATCACGCAGCTCAGCAGGCCCTGATCACGTGACTGAGCATGCACTGTTCACGTGGCTGATCATACACTGATCACGTGATTGATCATGCACTGATCACTTGGATATCATGCACTGATCACGTGGCTGATCATACACTGATCACGTGACTGATCATGCACTGATCACGTGGCTGATCATGCACTGATCACGTGGCTGATCATGCACTGATCACGTGGCTGATCATGCACTGATCACGTGGCTGATCATGCACTGATCACGTGACTGATCATGCACTGATCACGTGGCTATCATGCACTGATCACGTGGCTGATCATGCACTGATCACGTGACTGATCATGCACTGATCACGTGGCTATCATGCACTGATCACGTGGCTGATCATGCAATGATCACGTAGCTACCATGTACTGTCACGTGACTGATCATGCACTGATCACGTGACTGATCATGCACTGATCACGTGGCTATCATGCACTGATCACGTGGCTGATCATGCACTGATCACGTGGCTGATCATGCACTGATCACGTGACTGATCATGCACTGATCACGTAGCTATCATGCACTGATCACGTGGCTGATCATGCACTGATCACGTGGCTGATCATGCACTGATCACGTGGCTATCATGCACTGATCACGTGGCTGATCATGCACTGATCACGTGGCTATCATGCACTGATCACGTGACTGATCATGCACTGATCACGTGACTGATCATGCACTGATCACGTGGCTATCATGCACTGATCACATGACTGATCATGCACTGATCACGTGGCTGATCATGCACTGATCACGTGACTGATCATGCACTGATCACGTGGCTGATCATGCACTGATCACGTGACTGATCATGCACTGATCACGTGGCTGATCATGCACTGATCACGTGGCTGATCATGCACTGATCACGTGACTGATCATGCACTGATCACGTGACTGATCATGCACTGATCAGTGGCTATCATGCACTGATCACGTGGCTGATCATGCACTGATCACGTGACTGATCATGCACTGATCACGTGGCTATCATGCACTGATCACTGGCTATCATGCACTGATCACGTGGCTGATCATGCACTGATCACGTGACTGATCATGCACTGATCACGTCTATATCATGCACTGACATGACTGATCATGCACTGATCACGTGGATGATCATACACTGATCATGTGACTGATCATGCACTGATCACGTGGCTATCATGCACTGATCACGTGGCTGATCATGCAATGATCACGTAGCTACCATGCACTGGTCACGTGACTGATCATGCACTGATCACGTAATTGATCATGCACTGATCACGTGACTGATCATGCACTGATCACGTGACTGATCATGCACTGATCACGTGACTGATCATGCACTGATCACGTGGCTATCATGCACTGATCACGTGGCTGATCATGCACTGATCACGTGGCTATCATGCACTGATCACGTGACTGATCATGCACTGATCACGTGGCTGATCATGCACTGATCACGTGACTGATCATGCACTGATCACGTGACTGATCATGCACTGATCACGTGACTGATCATGCACTGATCACGTGGCTGATCATGCACTGATCACGTGGCTATCATGCACTGATCACGTGGCTATCATGCACTGATCACGTGGCTGATCATGCACTGATCACGTAGCTATCATGCACTGATCACGTGACTGATCATGCACTGATCACGTAATTGATCATGCACTGATCACGTGGCTGATCATGCACTGATCACGTGGCTGATCATGCACTGATCACGTGACTGATCATGCACTGATCACGTGACTGATCATGCACTGATCACGTGGCTATCATGCACTGATCACGTGGCTGATCATACACTGATCACGTGACTGATCATGCACTGATCACGTGGCTGATCATGCACTGATCACGTGACTGATCATGCACTGATCACGTGTCTGATCATGCACTGATCACGTGGCTATCATGCACTGCTCACGTGGCTGATCATGCATGATCACGCAGCTACCATGTACTGGTCACATGACTGATCATGCACTGATCACGTGACTGATCATGCACTGATCACGTGGCTATCATGCACTACTCACGTGGCTGATCATGCAATGATCATGTAGCTACCATGTACAGGTCACGTGAATGATCATACACCCATCAGGTGACTGATCATGCACTGATCACGTGGCTATCATGCACTGATCACGACTGATCATGCACTGATCACGTCTATATCATGCACTGATCACATGACTGCCCATGCACTGATCACGTGGATGATCATACACTAATCATGTGACAGATCATGCACTGATCACGTGGCTGATCATGCACTGATACCGTGACTGAGCATGGACTGATCACATGACTATCATGTAGTGATCACGTGACTTAATGGCGCTGATCATGTGACTGATCATGCGCTGATCATGTTTGCTATCATACACTGATCATGTGCCTCTGGAGGCAATAAACAAAGAGCTGAGTAGGCACGAATCAAACAGTCAGCAGGCAATAATCATGGAACTCAGCTGTGAGGAATCATGCTGCTCAGCTGGCAATAATCAAGCAGCTGAGCAGGCAGGAATTACGCAGCACAGCTGGCAATTGTCAAGCAGATGACAGGCAGGAATCGTGCAGCTCAGCTGGCAATTGTCAAGCAGATGAGCAGACAGTAATCACGCAGCTCAGCAGGCCCTGATCACGTGACTGAGCATGCACTGTTCACGTGGCTGATCATACACTGATCACGTGACTGATCATGCACTGATCACGTGATGATCATGCACTGATCACGTGGCTGATCATGCACTGATCACGTGGCTGATCATGCACTGATCACGTGGCTGATCATGCACTGATCACGTAGCTATCATGCACTGATCACGTGACTGATCATGCACTGATCACGTGGCTGATCATGCACTGATCACGTGGCTGATCATGCACTGATCACGTGGCTGATCATGCACTGATCACGTGACTGATCATGCACTGATCACGTGACTATCATGCACTGATCACGTGGCTATCATGCACTGATCACGTGGCTATCATGCACTGATCACGTGGCTCTCATGCACTGATATCATGCACTGATCACGTGGCTGATCATGCACTGATCACGTGACTGATCATGCACTGATCACGTGGCTGATCATGCACTGATCACGTGGCTCTCATGCACTGATATCATGCACTGATCACGTGGCTGATCATGCACGATCACGTGACTGATCATGCACTGATCACGTGGCTATCATGCACTGATCACGTGGCTCTCATGCACTGATATCATGCACTGATCACGTGGCTGATCACACACGATCACGTGACTGATCATGCACTGATCACGTGGCTATCATGCACTGATCACGTGGCTCTCATGCACTGATATCATGCACTGATCACGTGGCTGATCACACACGATCACGTGACTGATCATGCACTGATCACGTGGCTGATCATGCACTGATCACGTGACTGATCATGCACTGATCACGTGACTGATCATGCACTGATCACGTGGCTATCATGCACTGATCACGTGGCTGATCATGCACTGATCACGTGACTGATCATGCACTGATCACGTGACTGATCATGCACTGATCACGTGACTGATCATGCACTGATCACGTGACTGATCATGCACTGATCACGTGGCTATCATGCACTGATCACGTGGCTGATCATGCACTGATCACGTAGCTACCATGCACTGATCACGTGACTGATCATGCACTGATCACGTAATGATCATGCACTGATCACGTGGCTGATCATGCACTGATCACGTGGCTGATCATGCACTGATCACGTGACTGATCATGCACTGATCACGTGGCTATCATGCACTGATCACGTGGCTCTCATGCACTGATATCATGCACTGATCACGTGGCTGATCACACTGATCACGTGACTGATCATGCACTGATCACGTGGCTGATCATGCACTGATCACGTGACTGATCATGCACTGATCACGTGACTGATCATGCACTGATCACGTGGCTATCATGCACTGATCACGTGGCTGATCATGCACTGATCACGTGACTGATCATGCACTGATCACGTGACTGATCATGCACTGATCACGTGACTGATCATGCACTGATCACGTGACTGATCATGCACTGATCACGTGGCTATCATGCACTGATCACGTGGCTGATCATGCACTGATCACGTAGCTACCATGCACTGATCACGTGACTGATCATGCACTGATCACGTAATGATCATGCACTGATCACGTGGCTGATCATGCACTGATCACGTGGCTGATCATGCACTGATCACGTGACTGATCATGCACTGATCACGTGACTGATCATGCACTGATCACGTGGCTATCATGCACTGATCACGTGGCTGATCATGCACTGATCACGTGCCTGATCATGCACTGATCACGTGACTGATCATGCACTGATCACGTGACTGATCATGCACTGATCACGTGGCTATCATGCACTACTCACGTGGCTGATCATGCAATGATCATGTAGCTACCATGTACTGGTCACGTGACTGATCATGCACCCATCACGTGACTGATCATGCACTGATCACGTGCCTGATCATGCACTGATCACGTGACTGATCATGCACTGATCACATGGCTATCATGCACTGATCACGTGGCTGATCATGCACTGATCACGTGGCTGATCATGCACTGATACCGTGACTGAGCATGGACTGATCACATGACTATCATGTACTGATCACGTGACTTAATGGCGCTGATCATGTGACTGATCATGCGCTGATCATGTTTGCTATCATACACTGATCATGTGCCTCTGGAGGCAATAAACAAAGAGCTGAGTAGGCACGAATCAAACAGTCAGCAGGCAATAATCATGGAACTCAGCTGTGAGGAATCATGCTGCTCAGCTGGCAATAATCAAGCAGCTGAGCAGGCAGGAATTACGCAGCACAGCTGGCAATTGTCAAGCAGATGACAGGCAGGAATCGTGCAGCTCAGCTGGCAATTGTCAAGCAGATGAGCAGACAGTAATCACGCAGCTCAGCAGGCCCTGATCACGTGACTGAGCATGCACTGTTCACGTGGCTGATCATGCACTGATCACGTGGCTGATCATGCACTGATCACGTGACTGATCATGCACTGATCACGTGGCTATCATGCACTGATCACGTGGCTGATCATGCACTGATCACGTGGCTGATCATACACTGTCACGTGACTATCATGCACTGATCACGTGGCATCATGCACTGATCACGTGGCTGATCATGCACTGATCACGTGACTGATCATGCACTGATCACGTGGCTATCATGCACTGATCACGTGGCTGATCATGCACTGATCACGTAGCTATCATATACTGGTCACGTGACTGATCATGCACTGATCACGTAACGATCATGCACTGATCACGTGACTGATCATGCACTGATCACGTGACTGATCATGCACTGATCACGTGGCTATCATGCACTGATCACGTGGCTGATCATGCACTGATCACGTGACTGATCATGCACTGATCACTGGCTATCATGCACTGATCACGTGGCTATCATGCACTGATCACGTGGCTGATCATGCACTGATCACGTGACTGATCATGCACTGATCACGTCTGATCATGCACTGATCACGTGGCTGATCATGCACTGATCACGTGGATGATCATGCACTGATCACGTGACTGATCATGCACTGATCACGTGGCTATCATGCACTGATCACGTGGCTGATCATGCACTGATCACGTGGCTATCATGCACTGATCACGTGACTGATCATGCACTGATCACGTGACTGATCATGCACTGATCACGTGACTGATCATGCACTGATCACGTGACTGATCATGCACTGATCACGTGACTGATCATGCACTGATCACGTGGCTATCATGCACTGATCACGTGGCTGATCATGCACTGATCACGTAGCTACCATGCACTGATCACGTGACTGATCATGCACTGATCACGTAATTGATCATGCACTGATCACGTGGCTGATCATGCACTGATCACGTGGCTGATCATGCACTGATCACGTGACTGATCATGCACTGATCACGTGGCTATCATGCACTGATCACGTGGCTGATCATGCACTGATCACGTGCCTGATCATGCACTGATCACGTGACTGATCATGCACTGATCACGTGACTGATCATGCACTGATCACGTGGCTATCATGCACTGATCACGTGGCTGATCATGCACTGATCACGTAGCTACCATGTACTGATCACGTGACTGATCATGCACTGATCACGTGACTGATCATGCACTGATCACGTGGCTGATCATGCACTGATCACGTGACTGATCATGCACTGATCACGTGACTGATCATGCACTGATCACGTGGCTATCATGCACTGCTCACGTGGCTGATCATGCATGATCACGCAGCTACCATGTACTGGTCACATGACTGATCATGCACTGATCACGTGACTGATCATGCAGTGATCACGTGGCTATCATGCACTACTCACGTGGCTGATCATGCAATGATCATGTAGCTACCATGTACAGGTCACGTGAATGATCATACACCCATCAGGTGACTGATCATGCACTGATCACGTGGCTATCATGCACTGATCACGAGACTGATCATGCACTGATCACGTCTATATCATGCACTGATCACATGACTGCCCATGCACTGATCACGTGGATGATCATACACTAATCATGTGACAGATCATGCACTGATCACGTGGCTGATCATGCACTGATACCGTGACTGAGCATGGACTGATCACATGACTATCATGTAGTGATCACGTGACTTAATGGCGCTGATCATGTGACTGATCATGCGCTGATCATGTTTGCTATCATACACTGATCATGTGCCTCTGGAGGCAATAAACAAAGAGCTGAGTAGGCACGAATCAAACAGTCAGCAGGCAATAATCATGGAACTCAGCTGTGAGGAATCATGCTGCTCAGCTGGCAATAATCAAGCAGCTGAGCAGGCAGGAATTACGCAGCACAGCTGGCAATTGTCAAGCAGATGACAGGCAGGAATCGTGCAGCTCAGCTGGCAATTGTCAAGCAGATGAGCAGACAGTAATCACGCAGCTCAGCAGGCCCTGATCACGTGACTGAGCATGCACTGTTCACGTGGCTGATCATACACTGATCACGTGATTGATCATGCACTGATCACTTGGATATCATGCACTGATCACGTGGCTGATCATACACTGTTCACGTGTCTGACCATGCACTGATCACGTGGCTGATCATACACTGCTCACGTAACTGATCATGCACTGATCACGTGGCTATCATGCACTGATCACGTGGCTGACATGCACTGTCACGTGGCTGATCACACACTGTCACGTGACATATCATGCACTGATCACGTGGCTGATCATGCACTGATCACGTGGCTGATCATGCACTGATCACGTGACTGATCATGCACTGATCACGTGACTGATCATGCACTGATCACGTGACTGATCATGCACTGATCACGTGGCTATCATGCACTGATCACGTGGCTGATCATGCACTGATCACGTAGCTATCATGCACTGATCACGTGACTGATCATGCACTGATCACGTGATGATCATGCACTGATCACGTGGCTGATCATGCACTGATCACGTGGCTGATCATGCACTGATCACGTGACTGATCATGCACTGATCACGTGACTGATCATGCACTGATCACGTGGCTATCATGCACTGATCACGTGGCTGATCATGCACTGATCATGTAGCTATCATGTACTGATCACGTGACTGATCATGCACTGATCACGTGACTGATCATGCACTGATCACGTGGCTGATCATGCACTGATCACGTGACTGATCATGCACTGATCACGTGGCTATCATGCACTGATCACGTGGCTGATCATGCACTGATCACGTGGCTGATCATGCACTGATACCGTGACTGATCATGGACTGATCACATGACTATCATGTAGTGATCACGTGACTTAATGGCACTGATCATGTGACTGATCATGCACTGATCATGTTTGCTATCATACACTGATCATGTGCCTCTGGAGGCAATAAACAAAGAGCTGAGTAGGCACGAATCAAACAGTCAGCAGGCACTAATCATGGAACTCAGCTGTGAGGAATCATGCTGCTCAGCTGGCAATAATCAAGCAGCTGAGCAGGCAGGAATTACGCAGCACAGCTGGCAATTGTCAAGCAGATGACAGGCAGGAATCGTGCAGCTCAGCTGGCAATTGTCAAGCAGATGAGCAGACAGTAATCACGCAGCTCAGCAGGCCCTGATCACGTGACTGAGCATGCACTATTCACGTGAATCATGCTGCTCAGCTGGCAATAATCAAGCAGCTGAGCAGGCAGGAATTACACAGCACAGCTGGCAATTGTCAAGCAGATGACAGGCAGGAATCGTGCAGCTCAGCTGGCAATTGTCAAGCAGATGAGCAGACAGTAATCACGCAGCTCATCATGCACTGATCACGTGACTGATCATGCACTGATCACGTGGCTGATCATACACTGATCACACACTGATCACTGATCATGCACTGATCACGTGGATATCATGCACTGATCACGTGGCTGATCATGCACTGATCACGTGTCTGATCATGCACTGATCACGTGGCTGATCATACACTGATCACGTAA
Organism: Bos javanicus; assembly: GCF_032452875.1. Lineage (NCBI taxonomy): Eukaryota > Metazoa > Chordata > Mammalia > Artiodactyla > Bovidae > Bos > Bos javanicus. The sequence continues at coordinate 99,865 of NW_026893721.1, forward strand.
CTGATCATGCACTGATCACGTGGCTATCATGCACTGATCACGTGGCTGATCATGCACTGATCACGTGGCTGATCACACACTGTCACGTGACATATCATGCACTGATCACGTGGCACTCATGCACTGATCACGTGGCTGATCATACACTGATCACGTGACTGATCATGCACTGATCACGTGGCTATCATGCACTGCTCACGTGGCTGTCATGCAATGATCACGTAGCTATCATATACTGGTCACGTGACTGATCATGCACTGATCACGTAATTGATCATGCACTGATCACGTGGCTGATCATGCACTGATCACGTGGCTGATCACACTGATCACGTGACTGATCATGCACTGATCACGTGACTGATCATGCACTGATCACGTGGCTATCATGCACTGATCACGTGGATATCATGCACTGATCACGTGGCTGATCACACTGATCACGTGACTGATCATGCACTGATCACGTGGCTATCATGCACTGATCACGTGGCTGATCATGCACTGATCACGTGGCTATCATGCACTGATCACGTGGCTGATCATGCACTGATCACGTGGCTGATCATGCACTGATCACGTGGCTATCATGCACTGATCACGTGACTGATCATGCACTGATCACGTGGCTGATCATGCACTGATCACGTGACTGATCATGCACTGATCACGTGGCTGATCATGCACTGATCACGCAGCTACCATGTACTGGTCACATGACTGATCATGCACTGATCACGTGACTGATCATGCACTGATCACGTGGCTTATCATGCACTGATCATGTGACTGATCATGTGCTGATCATGTTTCTGTCATACACTGATCATGTGCCTCTGGAGGCAATGAACAAAGAGCTGAGTAGGCAGGAATCAGTAGGCAATAATCATGGAACTCAGCTCTGAGAAATCATGCTGCTCAGCTGGCAATAATCAAGCAGATGAGCAGGCAGGAATTATGCAGCACAGGTGGCAATTGTCAAGCAGATGACAGGCAGGAATCGTGCAGCTCAGCTGGCAATTGTCAAGCAGATGAGCAGACAGTAATCACGCAGCTCAGCAGGCCCTGATCACGTGACTGAGCATGCACTGTTCACGTGGCTGATCATACACTGATCACGTGACTGATCATGCACTGATCACGTGGCTATCATGCACTGATCACGTGACTGATCATGCACTGATCACGTAACTGTCATGCACTGATCACGTGGCTATCATGCACTGATCACGTGGCTGATCATGCACTGATCACGTGACTGATCATGCACTGATCACGTGGCTGATCATGCACTGATCACGTGGCTATCATGCACTGATCACGTGGCTGATCATGCACTGATCACGTAGCTATCATGCACTGATCACGTGACTGATCATGCACTGATCACGTAACTGATCATGCACTGATCACGTGGCTGATCATGCACTGATCACGTGGCTGATCATGCACTGATCACGTGACTGATCATGCACTGATCACGTGGCTGATCATGCACTGATCACGTGACTGATCATGCACTGATCACGTGTCTGATCATGCACTGATCACGTGGCTATCATGCACTGCTCACGTGGCTGATCATGCATGATCACGCAGCTACCATGTACTGGTCACATGACTGATCATGCACTGATCACGTGACTGATCATGCACTGATCACGTGGCTATCATGCACTACTCACGTGGCTGATCATGCAATGATCATGTAGCTACCATGTACTGGTCACGTGACTGATCATACACCCATCAGGTGACTGATCATGCACTGATCACGTGGCTATCATGCACTGATCACGTGGCTGATCATGCACTGATCACCTGCCTGATCATGCACTGATCACGTGACTGATCATGCACTGATCACGTGGCTGATCATGCACTGATCACGTGGCTGATCATGCACTGATCACGTGGCTGATCATGCACTGATACCGTGACTGAGCATGGACTGATCACATGACTATCATGTAGTGATCACGTGACTTAATGGCGCTGATCATGTGACTGATCATGTTTGCTATCATACACTGATCATGTGCCTCTGGAGGCAATAAACAAAGAGCTGAGTAGGCACGAATCAAACAGTCAGCAGGCAATAATCATGGAACTCAGGTGTGAGGAATCATGCTGCTCAGCTGGCAATAATCAAGCAGCTGAGCAGGCAGGAATTACGCAGCACAGCTGGCAATTGTCAAGCAGATGACAGGCAGGAATCGTGCAGCTCAGCTGGCAATTGTCAAGCAGATGAGCAGACAGTAATCACGCAGCTCAGCAGGCCCTGATCACGTGACTGAGCATGCACTGTTCACGTGGCTGATCATGCACTGATCACGTGGCTGATCATGCACTGATCACGTGGCTATCATGCACTGATCACGTGGCTGATCATGCACTGATCACGTGACTGATCATGCACTGATCACGTGGCTGATCATGCACTGATCACGTGGCTGATCATGCACTGATCACGTGACTGATCATGCACTGATCACGTGGCTGATCATGCACTGATCACGTGGCTGATCATGCACTGATCACGTGGATATCATGCACTGATCACGTGGCTGATCATGCACTGATCACGTGACTGATCATGCACTGATCACGTGGCTATCATGCACTGATCACGTGGCTATCATGCACTGATCACGTGGCTGATCATGCAATGATCACGTAGCTACCATGTACTGGTCACGTGACTGATCATGCACTGATCACGTAACTGATCATGCACTGATCACGTGACTGATCATGCACTGATCACGTGACTGATCATGCACTGATCACGTGGCTATCATGCACTGATCACGTGGCTGATCATGCAATGATCACGTAGCTACCATGTACTGGTCACGTGACTGATCATGCACTGATCACGTGACTGATCATGCACTGATCACGTGGCTATCATGCACTGATCACGTGGCTGATCATGCACTGATCACGTGACTGATCATGCACTGATCACGTGACTGATCATGCACTGATCACGTGGCTATCATGCACTGATCACGTGGCTGATCATGCACTGATCACGTGGCTGATCATGCACTGATCACGTGACTGATCATGCACTGATCACGTGACTATCATGCACTGATCACGTGACTGATTGCACTGATCACGTGACTGATCATGCACTGATCACGTCTATCATGCACTGATCACGTGACTGATCATGCACTGATCACGTGGCTGATCATGCACTGATCACGTGACTGATCATGCACTGATCACGTGGCTATCATGCACTGATCACGTGGCTGATCATGCACTGATCACGTAGCTATCATGCACTGATCACGTGACTGATCATGCACTGATCACGTGGCTGATCATGCACTGATCACGTGGCTATCATGCACTGATCACGTGGCTGATCATGCACTGATCACGTAGCTACATGCACTGATCACGTGACTGATCATGCACTGATCACGTGACTGATCATGCACTGATCACGTGGCTGATCATGCACTGATCACGTGGCTATCATGCACTGATCACGTGGCTGATCATGCACTGATCACGTGACTGATCATGCACTGATCACTGGCTATCATGCACTGATCACTGGCTATCATGCACTGATCACGTGGCTGATCATGCACTGATCACGTGACTGATCATGCACTGATCACGTCTATATCATGCACTGATCACGTGACTGATCATGCACTGATCACGTGGATGATCATGCACTGATCACGTGACTGATCATGCACTGATCACGTGGCTATCATGCACTGATCACGTGGCTGATCATGCACTGATCACGTAGCTATCATGCACTGATCACGTGACTGATCATGCACTGATCACGTGGCTGATCATGCACTGATCACGTGACTTATCATGCACTGATCACGTGACTGATCATGCACTGATCACGTGACTGATCATGCACTGATCACGTGGCTATCATGCACTACTCACGTGGCTGATCATGCAATGATCATGTAGCTACCATGTACTGGTCACGTGACTGATCATACACCCATCAGGTGACTGATCATGCACTGATCACGTGGCTATCATGCACTGATCACGTGGCTGATCATGCACTGATCACGTGCCTGATCATGCACTGATCACGTGACTGATCATGCACTGATCACGTGGCTATCATGCACTGATCACGTGGCTGATCATGCACTGATCACGTGGCTGATCATGCACTGATACCGTGACTGAGCATGGACTGATCACATGACTATCATGTAGTGATCACGTGACTTAATGGCGCTGATCATGTGACTGATCATGCGCTGATCATGTTTGCTATCATACACTGATCATGTGCCTCTGGAGGCAATAAACAAAGAGCTGAGTAGGCACGAATCAAACAGTCAGCAGGCAATAATCATGGAACTCAGCTGTGAGGAATCATGCTGCTCAGCTGGCAATAATCAAGCAGCTGAGCAGGCAGGAATTACGCAGCACAGCTGGCAATTGTCAAGCAGATGACAGGCAGGAATCGTGCAGCTCAGCTGGCAATTGTCAAGCAGATGAGCAGACAGTAATCACGCAGCTCAGCAGGCCCAGATCACGTGACTGAGCATGCACTGTTCACGTGGCTGATCATACACTGATCACGTGACTGATCATGCACTGATCACGTGGCTATCATGCACTGATCACGTGGCTGATCATACACTGATCACGTAACTGATCATGCACTGATCACGTGGCTATCATGCACTGATCACGTGGCTGATCATGCACTGATCACGTGGCTGATCATGCACTGATCACGTGGCTGATCATGCACTGATCACGTGACTGATCATGCACTGATCACGTGGCTGATCATGCACTGATCACGTGGCTATCATGCACTGATCACGTGGCTGATCATGCACTGATCACGTGACTGATCATGCACTGATCACTGGCTATCATGCACTCATCACTGGCTATCATGCACTGATCACGTGGCTGATCATGCACTGATCACGTGACTGATCATGCACTGATCACGTCTATATCATGCACTGATCACATGACTGATCATGCACTGATCACGTGGATGATCATGCACTGATCATGTGACTGATCATGCACTGATCACGTGGCTATCATGCACTGATCACGTGGCTGATCATGCACTGATCACGTAGCTATCATGCACTGATCACGTGACTGATCATGCACTGATCACGTGGCTGATCATGCACTGATCACGTGACTTATCATGCACTGATCACGTGACTGATCATGCACTGATCACGTGACTGATCATGCACTGATCACGTGGCTATCATGCACTACTCACGTGGCTGATCATGCAATGATCATGTAGCTACCATGTACTGTCACGTGACTGATCATACACCCATCAGGTGACTGATCATGCACTGATCACGTGGCTATCATGCACTGATCACGTGGCTGATCATGCACTGATCACCTGCCTGATCATGCACTGATCACGTGACTGATCATGCACTGATCACGTGGCTGATCATGAACTGATCACGTGGCTGATCATGCACTGATCACGTGGCTGATCATGCACTGATACCGTGACTGAGCATGGACTGATCACATGACTATCATGTAGTGATCACGTGACTTAATGGCGCTGATCATGTGACTGATCATGCGCTGATCATGTTTGCTATCATACACTGATCATGTGCCTCTGGAGGCAATAAACAAAGAGCTGAGTAGGCACGAATCAAACAGTCAGCAGGCAATAATCATGGAACTCAGCTGTGAGGAATCATGCTGCTCAGCTGGCAATAATCAAGCAGCTGAGCAGGCAGGAATTACGCAGCACAGCTGGCAATTGTCAAGCAGATGACAGGCAGGAATCGTGCAGCTCAGCTGGCAATTGTCAAGCAGATGAGCAGACAGTAATCACGCAGCTCAGCAGGCCCAGATCACGTGACTGAGCATGCACTGTTCACGTGGCTGATCATACACTGATCACGTGACTGATCATGCACTGATCACGTGGCTATCATGCACTGATCACGTGGCTGATCATACACTGTTCACGTGTCTGACCATGCACTGATCACGTGGCTGATCATACACTGCTCACGTAACTGATCATGCACTGATCACGTGGCTGATCATGCACTGATCACGTGGCTGATCATGCACTGATCACGTGGCTGATCATACACTGATCACGTGACTGATCATGCACTGATCACTGGCTATCATGCACTCATCACTGGCTATCATGCACTGATCACGTGGCTGATCATGCACTGATCACGTGACTGATCATGCACTGATCACGTCTATATCATGCACTGATCACGTGACTGATCATGCACTGATCACCCGGATGATCATGCACTGATCACGTGACTGATCATGCACTGATCACGTGGCTATCATGCACTGATCACGTGGCTGATCATGCACTGATCACGTAGCTACCATGTACTGATCACGTGACTGATCATGCACTGATCACGTAATTGATCATGCACTGATCACGTGACTGATCATGCACTGATCACGTGACTGATCATGCACTGATCACGTGACTGATCATGCACTGATCACGTGGCTATCATGCACTGATCACGTGGCTGATCATGCACTGATCACGTAGCTACCATGTACTGATCACGTGACTGATCATGCACTGATCACGTAATTGATCATGCACTGATCACGTGGCTGATCATGCACTGATCACGTGGCTGATCATGCACTGATCACGTGACTGATCATGCACTGATCACGTGACTGATCATGCACTGATCACGTGGCTGATCATGCACTGATCACGTGACTGATCATGCACTGATCACGTGGCTATCATGCACTGATCACGTGGCTGATCATGCACTGATCACGTGACTGATCATGCACTGATCACGTGGCTGATCATGCACTGATCACGTGGCTGATCATGCACTGATCACGTGGCTGATCATGCACTGATCACGTGGCTATCATGCACTGATCACGTGGCTGATCATGCACTGATCACGTGACTGATCATGCACTGATCACGTGGCTATCATGCACTGATCACTGGCTGATCATGCACTGATCACGTGGCTGATCATGCACTGATCACGTGACTGATCATGCACTGATCACGTGGCTATCATGCACTGATCACGTGGCTGATCATGCACTGATCACGTGGCTGATCATGCACTGATACCGTGACTGAGCATGGACTGATCACATGACTATCATGTAGTGATCACGTGACTTAATGGCGCTGATCATGTGACTGATCATGCGCTGATCATGTTTGCTATCATACACTGATCATGTGCCTCTGGAGGCAATAAACAAAGAGCTGAGTAGGCACGAATCAAACAGTCAGCAGGCAATAATCATGGAACTCAGCTGTGAGGAATCATGCTGCTCAGCTGGCAATAATCAAGCAGCTGAGCAGGCAGGAATTACGCAGCACAGCTGGCAATTGTCAAGCAGATGACAGGCAGGAATCGTGCAGCTCAGCTGGCAATTGTCAAGCAGATGAGCAGACAGTAATCACGCAGCTCAGCAGGCCCAGATCACGTGACTGAGCATGCACTGTTCACGTGGCTGATCATACACTGATCACGTGACTGATCATGCACTGATCACGTGGCTATCATGCACTGATCACGTGGCTGATCATACACTGATCACGTGACTGATCATGCACTGATCACGTGGCTGATCATGCACTGATCACGTGGCTGATCATGCACTGATCACGTGGCTGATCATGCACTGATCACGTGGCTGATCATGCACTGATCACGTGGCTATCATGCACTGATCACGTGGCTGATCATGCACTGATCACGTGACTGATCATGCACTGATCACTGGCTATCATGCACTCATCACTGGCTATCATGCACTGATCACGTGGCTGATCATGCACTGATCACGTGACTGATCATGCACTGATCACGTCTATATCATGCACTGATCACGTGACTGATCATGCACTGATCACGTGGATGATCATGCACTGATCATGTGACTGATCATGCACTGATCACGTGGCTATCATGCACTGCTCACGTGGCTGATCATGCAATGATCACGTAGCTACCATGTACTGGTCACGTGACTGATCATGCACTGATCACGTAATTGATCATGCACTGATCACGTGACTGATCATGCACTGATCACGTGACTGATCATGCACTGATCACGTGACTGATCATGCACTGATCACGTGGCTATCATGCACTGATCACGTGGCTGATCATGCACTGATCACGTAGCTACCATGTACTGGTCACGTGACTGATCATGCACTGATCACGTGACTGATCATGCACTGATCACGTGGCTATCATGCACTGATCACGTGGCTGATCATGCACTGATCACGTGCCTGATCATGCACTGATCACGTGACTGATCATGCACTGATCACGTGGCTATCATGCACTGATCACGTGGCTGATCATGCACTGATCACGTGGCTGATCATGCACTGATCACGTGACTGATCATGCACTGATCACATGACTATCATGCACTGATCACGTGACTTCATGCACTGATCACGTGACTGATCATGCACTGATCACGTCTATATCATGCACTGATCACGTGACTGATCATGCACTGATCACGTGGATGATCATGCACTGATCATGTGACTGATCATGCACTGATCACGTGGCTATCATGCACTGATCACGTGGCTGATCATGCACTGATCACGTAGCTATCATGCACTGATCACGTGACTGATCATGCACTGATCACGTGGCTGATCATGCACTGATCACGTGGCTATCATGCACTGATCACGTGGCTGATCATGCACTGATCACGTAGCTACATGCACTGATCACGTGACTGATCATGCACTGATCACGTGACTGATCATGCACTGATCACGTGGCTGATCATGCACTGATCACGTGGCTATCATGCACTGATCACGTGGCTGATCATGCACTGATCACGTGACTGATCATGCACTGATCACTGGCTATCATGCACTGATCACTGGCTATCATGCACTGATCACGTGGCTGATCATGCACTGATCACGTGACTGATCATGCACTGATCACGTCTATATCATGCACTGATCACGTGACTGATCATGCACTGATCACGTGGATGATCATGCACTGATCATGTGACTGATCATGCACTGATCACGTGGCTATCATGCACTGATCACGTGGCTGATCATGCACTGATCACGTAGCTATCATGCACTGATCACGTGACTGATCATGCACTGATCACGTGGCTGATCATGCACTGATCACGTGACTGATCATGCACTGATCACGTGACTGATCATGCACTGATCACGTGACTGATCATGCACTGATCACGTGGCTATCATGCACTATCACGTGGCTGATCATGCAATGATCATGTAGCTACCATGTACTGGTCACGTGACTGATCATACACCCATCAGGTGACTGATCATGCACTGATCACGTGGCTATCATGCACTGATCACGTGGCTGATCATGCACTGATCACGTGCCTGATCATGCACTGATCACGTGACTGATCATGCACTGATCACGTGGCTATCATGCACTGATCACGTGGCTGATCATGCACTGATCACGTGGCTGATCATGCACTGATACCGTGACTGAGCATGGACTGATCACATGACTATCATGTAGTGATCACGTGACTTAATGGCGCTGATCATGTGACTGATCATGCGCTGATCATGTTTGCTATCATACACTGATCATGTGCCTCTGGAGGCAATAAACAAAGAGCTGAGTAGGCACGAATCAAACAGTCAGCAGGCAATAATCATGGAACTCAGCTGTGAGGAATCATGCTGCTCAGCTGGCAATAATCAAGCAGCTGAGCAGGCAGGAATTACGCAGCACAGCTGGCAATTGTCAAGCAGATGACAGGCAGGAATCGTGCAGCTCAGCTGGCAATTGTCAAGCAGATGAGCAGACAGTAATCACGCAGCTCAGCAGGCCCTGATCACGTGACTGAGCATGCACTGTTCACGTGGCTGATCATACACTGATCACGTGACTGATCATGCACTGATCACGTGGCTATCATGCACTGATCACGTGGCTGATCATACACTGATCACGTGACTGATCATGCACTGATCACGTGGCTATCATGCACTGATCACGTGGCTGATCATGCACTGATCACGTGGCTGATCATGCACTGATCACGTGGCTGATCATGCACTGATCACGTGACTGATCATGCACTGATCACGTGGCTGATCATGCACTGATCACGTGGCTATCATGCACTGATCACGTGGCTGATCATGCACTGATCACGTGACTGATCATGCACTGATCACTGGCTATCATGCACTGATTCACTGGCTATCATGCACTGATCACGTGGCTGATCATGCACTGATCACGTGACTGATCATGCACTGATCACGTCTATATCATGCACTGATCACGTGACTGATCATGCACTGATCACGTGGATGATCATGCACTGATCACGTGACTGATCATGCACTGATCACGTGGCTATCATGCACTGATCACGTGGCTGATCATGCACTGATCACGTAGCTACCATGTACTGATCACGTGACTGATCATGCACTGATCACGTAATTGATCATGCACTGATCACGTGACTGATCATGCACTGATCACGTGACTGATCATGCACTGATCACGTGACTGATCATGCACTGATCACGTGGCTATCATGCACTGATCACGTGGCTGATCATGCAATGATCACGTAGCTACCATGTACTGGTCACGTGACTGATCATGCACTGATCACGTGACTGATCATGCACTGATCACGTGGCTATCATGCACTGATCACGTGGCTGATCATGCACTGATCACGTGCCTGATCATGCACTGATCACGTGACTGATCATGCACTGATCACGTGGCTATCATGCACTGATCACGTGGCTGATCATGCACTGATCACGTGGCTGATCATGCACTGATCACGTGACTGATCATGCACTGATCACGTGACTATCATGCACTGATCACGTGACTTCATGCACTGATCACGTGACTGATCATGCACTGATCACGTCTATATCATGCACTGATCACGTGACTGATCATGCACTGATCACGTGGCTGATCATGCACTGATCATGTGACTGATCATGCACTGATCACGTGGCTATCATGCACTGATCACGTGGCTGATCATGCACTGATCACGTAGCTATCATGCACTGATCACGTGACTGATCATGCACTGATCACGTGGCTGATCATGCACTGATCACGTGGCTATCATGCACTGATCACGTGGCTGATCATGCACTGATCACGTAGCTACATGCACTGATCACGTGACTGATCATGCACTGATCACGTGACTGATCATGCACTGATCACGTGGCTGATCATGCACTGATCACGTGGCTATCATGCACTGATCACGTGGCTGATCATGCACTGATCACGTGACTGATCATGCACTGATCACTGGCTATCATGCACTGATCACTGGCTATCATGCACTGATCACGTGGCTGATCATGCACTGATCACGTGACTGATCATGCACTGATCACGTCTATATCATGCACTGATCACGTGACTGATCATGCACTGATCACGTGGATGATCATGCACTGATCACGTGACTGATCATGCACTGATCACGTGGCTATCATGCACTGATCACGTGGCTGATCATGCACTGATCACGTAGCTATCATGCACTGATCACGTGACTGATCATGCACTGATCACGTGGCTGATCATGCACTGATCACGTGACTTATCATGCACTGATCACGTGACTGATCATGCACTGATCACGTGACTGATCATGCACTGATCACGTGGCTATCATGCACTACTCACGTGGCTGATCATGCAATGATCATGTAGCTACCATGTACTGGTCACGTGACTGATCATACACCCATCAGGTGACTGATCATGCACTGATCACGTGGCTATCATGCACTGATCACGTGGCTGATCATGCACTGATCACCTGCCTGATCATGCACTGATCACGTGACTGATCATGCACTGATCACGTGGCTGATCATGAACTGATCACGTGGCTGATCATGCACTGATCACGTGGCTGATCATGCACTGATACCGTGACTGAGCATGGACTGATCACATGACTATCATGTAGTGATCACGTGACTTAATGGCGCTGATCATGTGACTGATCATGCGCTGATCATGTTTGCTATCATACACTGATCATGTGCCTCTGGAGGCAATAAACAAAGAGCTGAGTAGGCACGAATCAAACAGTCAGCAGGCAATAATCATGGAACTCAGGTGTGAGGAATCATGCTGCTCAGCTGGCAATAATCAAGCAGCTGAGCAGGCAGGAATTACGCAGCACAGCTGGCAATTGTCAAGCAGATGACAGGCAGGAATCGTGCAGCTCAGCTGGCAATTGTCAAGCAGATGAGCAGACAGTAATCACGCAGCTCAGCAGGCCCAGATCACGTGACTGAGCATGCACTGTTCACGTGGCTGATCATACACTGATCACGTGACTGATCATGCACTGATCACGTGGCTATCATGCACTGATCACGTGGCTGATCATACACTGTTCACGTGTCTGACCATGCACTGATCACGTGGCTGATCATACACTGCTCACGTAACTGATCATGCACTGATCACGTGGCTGATCATGCACTGATCAGTGGCTATCATGCACTGATCACGTGGCTGATCATACACTGATCACGTGACTGATCATGCACTGATCACTGGCTATCATGCACTCATTAACTGGCTATCATGCACTGATCACGTGGCTGATCATGCACTGATCACGTGACTGATCATGCACTGATCACGTCTATATCATGCACTGATCACGTGACTGATCATGCACTGATCACGTGGATGATCATGCACTGATCATGTGACTGATCATGCACTGATCACGTGGCTATCATGCACTGCTCACGTGGCTGATCATGCAATGATCACGTAGCTACCATGTACTGATCACGTGACTGATCATGCACTGATCACGTAATTGATCATGCACTGATCACGTGACTGATCATGCACTGATCACGTGACTGATCATGCACTGATCACGTGACTGATCATGCACTGATCACGTGGCTATCATGCACTGCTCACGTGGCTGATCATGCAATGATCACGTAGCTACCATGTACTGGTCACGTGACTGATCATGCACTGATCACGTGACTGATCATGCACTGATCACGTGGCTGATCATGCACTGATCACGTGGCTGATCATGCACTGATCACGTGACTGATCATGCACTGATCACGTGACTGATCATGCACTGATCACGTGACTGATCATGCACTGATCACCTGCCTGATCATGCACTGATCACGTGACTGATCATGCACTGATCACATAGCTATCATGAACTGATCACCTGGCTGATCATGCACTGATCACGTGGCTGATCATGCACTGATACCGTGACTGAGCATGGACTGATCACATGACTATCATGTAGTGATCACGTGACTTAATGGCGCTGATCATGTGACTGATCATGCACTGATCATGTTTGCTATCATACACTGATCATGTGCCTCTGGAGGCAATAAACAAAGAGCTGAGTAGGCACGAATCAAACAGTCAGCAGGCAATAATCATGGAACTCAGCTGTGAGGAATCATGCTGCTCAGCTGGCAATAATCAAGCAGCTGAGCAGGCAGGAATTACGCAGCACAGCTGGCAATTGTCAAGCAGATGACAGGCAGGAATCGTGCAGCTCAGCTGGCAATTGTCAAGCAGATGAGCAGACAGTAATCACGCAGCTCAGCAGGCCCTGATCACGTGACTGAGCATGCACTGTTCACGTGGCTGATCATACACTGATCACGTGATGATCATGCACTGATCACTTGGATATCATGCACTGATCACGTGGCTGATCATACACTGTTCACGTGTCTGACCATGCACTGATCACGTGGCTGATCATACACTGCTCACGTAACTGATCATGCACTGATCACGTGGCTATCATGCACTGATCACGTGGCTGAACATGCACTGTTCACGTGGCTGATCACACACCTGTCACGTGACATATCATGCACTGATCACGTGGCACTCATGCACTGATCACGTGGCTGATCATACTCTGCTCACGTAACTCATCATGCACACATCACGTGGCTATCATGCACTGCTCACGTGGCTCGTCATGGAATGATCACGTAGCTACCATATACTGGTCACGTGACTGATCATGCACAGATCACGTAAATGATCATGCACTGTTCACGTGACTGATCATGTACTGATCACGTGACTGATCATGCACTGATCACGTGGCTATCATGCTCTGCTCACGTGGCTGATCATGCAATGATCACGTAGCAACCATGTACTGGTCACGTGACTGATCATGCACTGATCACGTAATTGATCATGCACTGATCACGTGGCTCATCATGCACTGATCACGTGGCTGATCATGCACTGATCACGTGGATATCATGCACTGATCACGTGGCTGATCATGCACGATCACGTGACTGATCATGCACTGATCACGTGGCTATCATGCACTGATCACGTGGCTATCATGCACTGATCACGTGGCTGATCATGCACTGATCACGTGGCTATCATGCACTGATCACGTGACTGATCATGCACTGATCACGTGGCTGATCATGCACTGATCACGTGGCTATCATGCACTGATCACGTGGCTGATCATGCACTGATCACGTGACTGATCATGCACTGATCACGTGGCTGATCATGCACTGATCACGTGGCTATCATGCACTGATCACACAGCTGATCATGCACTGATCACGTAGCTATCATGCACTGATCACGTGACTGATCATGCACTGATCACGTGACTGATCATGCACTGATCACGTGACTGATCATGCACTGATCACGTGACTGATCATGCACTGATCACGTGACTGATCATGCACTGATCACGTGGCTATCATGCACTGATCACGTGGCTGATCATGCACTGATCACGTAGCTACCATGTACTGATCACGTGACTGATCATGCACTGATCACGTGACTGATCATGCACTGATCACGTGGCTGATCATGCACTGATCACGTGGCTGATCATGCACTGATCACGTGACTGATCATGCACTGATCACGTGACTGATCATGCACTGATCACGTGGCTATCATGCACTGATCACGTGGCTGATCATGCACTGATCACGTGCCTGATCATGCACTGATCACATGACTGATCATGCACTGATCACGTGACTGATCATGCACTGATCACGTGGCTATCATGCACTGATCACGTGGCTGATCATGCACTGATCACGTAGCTATCATGCACTGTCAGTGACTGATCATACACTGATCACGTGACTGATCATGCACTGATCACGTGGCTATCATGCACTGATCACGTGGCTGATCATGCACTGATCACGTGGCTGTCATGCACTGATCACGTGACTGATCATGCACTGATCACGTGGCTATCATGCACTGATCACGTGGCTGATCATGCACTGATCACGTGGCTGATCATGCACTGATCACGTGACTGATCATGCACTGATCACGTGACTATCATGCACTGATCACGTGGCTATCATGCACTGATCACGTGGCTGATCATGCAATGATCACGTAGCTACCATGCACTGGTCACGTGACTGATCATGCACTGATCACGTGACTGATCATGCACTGATCACGTGGCTATCATGCACTGATCACGTGACTGATCATGCACTGATCACGTCTATATCATGCACTGATCACGTGACTGATCATGCACTGATCACGTGGATGATCATGCACTGATCATGTGACTGATCATGCACTGATCACGTGGCTATCATGCACTGATCACGTGGCTGATCATGCACTGATCACGTAGCTATCATGCACTGATCACGTGACTGATCATGCACTGATCACGTGGCTATCATGCACTGATCACGTGGCTATCATGCACTGATCACGTGGCTGATCATGCACTGATCACGTAGCTATCATGCACTGATCACGTGACTGATCATGCACTGATCACGTGGCTGATCATGCACTGATCACGTGACTATCATGCACTGATCACGTGACTGATCATGCACTGATCACGTGACTGATCATGCACTGATCACGTGGCTATCATGCACTACTCACGTGGCTGATCATGCAATGATCATGTAGCTACCATGTACTGGTCACGTGACTGATCATACACCCATCAGGTGACTGATCATGCACTGATCACGTGGCTATCATGCACTGATCACGTGGCTGATCATGCACTGATCACGTGCCTGATCATGCACTGATCACGTGACTGATCATGCACTGATCACGTGGCTGATCATGCACTGATCACGTGGCTGATCATGCACTGATCACGTGGCTGATCATGCACTGATACCGTGACTGAGCATGGACTGATCACATGACTATCATGTAGTGATCACGTGACTTAATGGCGCTGATCATGTGACTGATCATGCACTGATCATGTTTGCTATCATACACTGATCATGTGCCTCTGGAGGCAATAAACAAAGAGCTGAGTAGGCACGAATCAAACAGTCAGCAGGCAATAATCATGGAACTCAGCTGTGAGGAATCATGCTGCTCAGCTGGCAATAATCAAGCAGCTGAGCAGGCAGGAATTACGCAGCACAGCTGGCAATTGTCAAGCAGATGACAGGCAGGAATCGTGCAGCTCAGCTGGCAATTGTCAAGCAGATGAGCAGACAGTAATCACGCAGCTCAGCAGGCCCAGATCACGTGACTGAGCATGCACTGTTCACGTGGCTGATCATACACTGATCACGTGACTGATCATGCACTGATCACGTGGCTATCATGCACTGATCACGTGGCTGATCATACACTGATCACGTGACTGATCATGCACTGATCACGTGGCTGATCATGCACTGATCACGTGGCTGATCATGCACTGATCACGTGGCTGATCATGCACTGATCACGTGGCTGATCATGCACTGATCACGTGACTGATCATGCACTGATCACGTGGCTGATCATGCACTGATCACGTGGCTATCATGCACTGATCACGTGGCTGATCATGCACTGATCACGTGACTGATCATGCACTGATCACTGGCTATCATGCACTGATTCACTGGCTATCATGCACTGATCACGTGGCTGATCATGCACTGATCACGTGACTGATCATGCACTGATCACGTCTATATCATGCACTGATCACGTGACTGATCATGCACTGATCACGTGGATGATCATGCACTGATCATGTGACTGATCATGCACTGATCACGTGGCTATCATGCACTGATCACGTGACTGATCATGCACTGATCACGTGGCTATCATGCACTGATCACGTGGCTATCATGCACTGATCACGTGGCTGATCATGCACTGATCACGTAGCTATCATGCACTGATCACGTGACTGATCATGCACTGATCACGTAATTGATCATGCACTGATCACGTGACTGATCATGCACTGATCACGTGACTGATCATGCACTGATCACGTGACTGATCATGCACTGATCACGTGGCTATCATGCACTATCACGTGGCTGATCATGCAATGATCACGTAGCTACCATGTACTGGTCACGTGACTGATCATGCACTGATCACGTGACTGATCATGCACTGATCACGTGGCTATCATGCACTGATCACGTGGCTGATCATGCACTGATCACGTGCCTGATCATGCACTGATCACGTGACTGATCATGCACTGATCACGTGGCTATCATGCACTGATCACGTGGCTGATCATGCACTGATCACGTGGCTGATCATGCACTGATCACGTGGCTGATCATGCACTGATCAGTGGCTATCATGCACTGATCACGTGGCTGATCATGCACTGATCACGTGACTGATCATGCACTGATCACTGGCTATCATGCACTGATCACTGGCTATCATGCACTGATCACGTGGCTGATCATGCACTGATCACGTGACTGATCATGCACTGATCACGTCTATATCATGCACTGATCACGTGACTGATCATGCACTGATCACGTGGATGATCATGCACTGATCACGTGACTGATCATGCACTGATCACGTGGCTATCATGCACTGATCACGTGGCTGATCATGCACTGATCACGTGGCTATCATGCACTGATCACGTGACTGATCATGCACTGATCACGTAACTGATCATGCACTGATCACGTGACTGATCATGCACTGATCACGTGACTGATCATGCACTGATCACGTGGCTATCATGCACTACTCACGTGGCTGATCATGCAATGATCATGTAGCTACCATGCACTGGTCACGTGACTGATCATACACTGATCACGTGACTGATCATGCACTGATCACGTGGCTATCATGCACTGATCACGTGGCTGATCATGCACTGATCACGTGCCTGATCATGCACTGATCACGTGACTGATCATGCACTGATCACGTGGCTATCATGCACTGATCACGTGGCTGATCATGCACTGATCACGTGGCTGATCATGCACTGATACGTGACTGATCATGGACTGATCACATGACTATCATGTACTGATCACGTGACTTAATGCACTGATCATGTGACTGATCATGCACTGATCATGTTTGCTATCATACACTGATCATGTGCCTCTGGAGGCAATAAACAAAGAGCTGAGTAGGCACGAATCAAACAGTCAGCAGGCAATAATCATGGAACTCAGCTGTGAGGAATCATGCTGCTCAGCTGGCAATAATCAAGCAGCTGAGCAGGCAGGAATTACGCAGCACAGCTGACAATTGTCAAGCAGATGACAGGCAGGAATCGTGCAGCTCAGCTGGCAATTGTCAAGCAGATGAGCAGACAGTAATCACGCAGCTCAGCAGGCCCTGATCACGTGACTGAGCATGCACTGTTCACGTGGCTGATCATACACTGATCACGTGACTGATCATGCACTGATCACGTGGCTATCATGCACTGATCACGTGGCTGATCATGCACTGATCACGTGACTGATCATGCACTGATCACGTGGCTATCATGCACTGATCACGTGGCTGATCATGCACTGATCACGTGACTGATCATGCACTGATCACGTGGCTGATCATGCACTGATACCGTGACTGAGCATGGACTGATCACATGACTATCATGTAGTGATCACGTGACTTAATGGCACTGATCATGTGACTGATCATGCACTGATCATGTTTGCTATCATACACTGATCATGTGCCTCTGGAGGCAATAAACAAAGAGCTGAGTAGGCACGAATCATACAGTCAGCAGGCAATAATCATGGAACTCAGCTGTGAGGAATCATGCTGCTCAGCTGGCAATAATCAAGCAGCTGAGCAGGCAGGAATTACGCAGCACAGCTGGCAATTGTCAAGCAGATGACAGGCAGGAATCGTGCAGCTCAGCTGGCAATTGTCAAGCAGATGAGCAGACAGTAATCACGCAGCTCAGCAGGCCCTGATCACGTGACTGAGCATGCACTGTTCACGTGGCTGATCATACACTGATCACGTGATGATCATGCACTGATCACTTGGATATCATGCACTGATCACGTGGCTGATCATACACTGTTCACGTGTCTGACCATGCACTGATCACGTGGCTGATCATACACTGCTCACGTAACTGATCATGCACTGATCACGTGGCTATCATGCACTGATCACGTGGCTGAACATGCACTGTTCACGTGGCTGATCACACACCTGTCACGTGACATATCATGCACTGATCACGTGGCACTCATGCACTGATCACGTGGCTGATCATACTCTGCTCACGTAACTGATCATGCACACATCACGTGGCTATCATGCACTGCTCACGTGGCTCGTCATGGAATGATCACGTAGCTACCATATACTGATCACGTGACTGATCATGCACAGATCACGTAAATGATCATGCACTGTTCACGTGACTGATCATGCACTGATCACGTGACTGATCATGCACTGATCACGTGGCTATCGCACACTACTCACGTGGCTGATCACGCAATGATCACGTAGCTACCATGTACTGGTCACGTGACTGATCATGCACTGATCACGTGATGATCATGCACTGATCACGTGGCTGATCATGCACTGATCACGTGGCTGATCATGCACTGATCACGTGGCTGATCATGCACTGATCACGTGGCTGATCATGCACTGATCACGTGGCTGATCATGCACTGATCACGTGGCTGATCATGCACTGATCACGTGGCTGATCATGCACTATCACGTGACTGATCATGCACTGATCACGTGGCTATCATGCACTGATCACGTGGCTGATCATGCACTGATCACGTGGCTGATCATGCACTGATCACGTGACTATCATGCACTGATCACGTGGCATCATGCACTGATCACGTGGCTGATCATGCACTGATCACGTGACTGATCATGCACTGATCACGTGGCTATCATGCACTGATCACGTGGCTGATCATGCACTGATCATGAGCTATCATGCACTGATCACGTGACTGATCATGCACTGATCACGTGGCTGATCATGCACTGATCACGTGACTGATCATGCACTGATCACGTGACTGATCATGCACTGATCACGTGACTGATCATGCACTGATCACGTGGCTGATCATGCACTGATCACGTGGCTGATCACACTGATCACGTGACTGATCATGCACTGATCACGTGACTGATCATGCACTGATCACGTGGCTATCATGCACTGATCACGTGGCTATCATGCACTGATCACGTGGCTGATCATGCACTGATCACGTGACTGATCATGCACTGATCACGTGGCTATCATGCACTGATCACGTGGCTGATCATGCACTGATCACGTGGCTATCATGCACTGATCACGTGGCTGATCATGCACTGATCACGTAGCTATCATGCACTGATCACGTGACTGATCATGCACTGATCACGTGGCTGATCATGCACTGATCACGTGACTGATCATGCACTGATCACGTGGCTGATCATGCACTGATCACGCAGCTATCATGCACTGATCACGTGACTGATCATGCACTGATCACGTGACTGATCATGCACTGATCACGTGGCTTATCATGCACTGATCATGTGACTGATCATGTGCTGATCATGTTTCTGTCATACACTGATCATGTGCCTCTGGAGGCAATGAACAAAGAGCTGAGTAGGCAGGAATCAGTAGGCAATAATCATGGAACTCAGCTCTGAGAAATCATGCTGCTCAGCTGGCAATAATCAAGCAGCTGAGCAGGCAGGAATTATGCAGCACAGGTGGCAATTGTCAAGCAGATGACAGGCAGGAATCGTGCAGCTCAGCTGGCAATTGTCAAGCAGATGAGCAGACAGTAATCACGCAGCTCAGCAGGCCCTGATCACGTGACTGAGCATGCACTGTTCACGTGGCTGATCATACACTGATCACGTGACTGATCATGCACTGATCACGTGGCTATCATGCACTGATCACGTGACTGATCATGCACTGATCACGTAACTGATCATGCACTGATCACGTGGCTGATCATGCACTGATCACGTGGCTGATCATGCACTGATCACGTGACTGATCATGCACTGATCACGTGGCTGATCATGCACTGATCACGTGGCTATCATGCACTGATCACGTGGCTGATCATGCACTGATCACGTGGCTATCATGCACTGATCACGTGACTGATCATGCACTGATCACGTGACTGATCATGCACTGATCACGTGGCTGATCATGCACTGATCACGTGGCTGATCATGCACTGATCACGTGACTGATCATGCACTGATCACGTGGCTGATCATGCACTGATCACGTGACTGATCATGCACTGATCACGTGACTGATCATGCACTGATCACGTGGCTATCATGCACTGCTCACGTGGCTGATCATGCATGATCACGCAGCTACCATGTACTGGTCACATGACTGATCATGCACTGATCACGTGACTGATCATGCAGTGATCACGTGGCTATCATGCACTACTCACGTGGCTGATCATGCAATGATCATGTAGCTACCATGTACAGGTCACGTGAATGATCATACACCCATCAGGTGACTGATCATGCACTGATCACGTGGCTATCATGCACTGATCACGAGACTGATCATGCACTGATCACGTCTATATCATGCACTGATCACATGACTGCCCATGCACTGATCACGTGGATGATCATACACTAATCATGTGACAGATCATGCACTGATCACGTGGCTGATCATGCACTGATACCGTGACTGAGCATGGACTGATCACATGACTATCATGTAGTGATCACGTGACTTAATGGCGCTGATCATGTGACTGATCATGCGCTGATCATGTTTGCTATCATACACTGATCATGTGCCTCTGGAGGCAATAAACAAAGAGCTGAGTAGGCACGAATCAAACAGTCAGCAGGCAATAATCATGGAACTCAGCTGTGAGGAATCATGCTGCTCAGCTGGCAATAATCAAGCAGCTGAGCAGGCAGGAATTACGCAGCACAGCTGGCAATTGTCAAGCAGATGACAGGCAGGAATCGTGCAGCTCAGCTGGCAATTGTCAAGCAGATGAGCAGACAGTAATCACGCAGCTCAGCAGGCCCTGATCACGTGACTGAGCATGCACTGTTCACGTGGCTGATCATACACTGATCACGTGATTGATCATGCACTGATCACTTGGATATCATGCACTGATCACGTGGCTGATCATACACTGTTCACGTGTCTGACCATGCACTGATCACGTGGCTGATCATACACTGCTCACGTAACTGATCATGCACTGATCACGTGGCTATCATGCACTGATCACGTGGCTGAACATGCACTGTTCACGTGGCTGATCACACACCTGTCACGTGACATATCATGCACTGATCACGTGGCACTCATGCACTGATCACGTGGCTGATCATACTCTGCTCACGTAACTGATCATGCACACATCACGTGGCTATCATGCACTGCTCACGTGGCTCGTCATGGAATGATCACGTAGCTACCATATACTGGTCACGTGACTGATCATGCACAGATCACGTAAATGATCATGCACTGTTCACGTGACTGATCATGTACTGATCACGTGACTGATCATGCACTGATCACGTGGCTATCATGCTCTGCTCACGTGGCTGATCATGCAACGATCACGTAGCAACCATGTACTGGTCACGTGACTGATCATGCACTGATCACGTAATTGATCCTGCACTGATCACGTGGCTCATCATGCACTGATCACGTGGCTGATCACACACGTATCACGTGACTGATCATGCACTGATCACGTGACTATCATGCACTGATCACGTGGCTATCATGCACTGATCACGTGGATATCATGCACTGATCACGTGGCTGATCACACACTATCACGTGACTGATCATGCACTGATCACGTGGCTATCATGCACTGATCACGTGGCTATCATGCACTGATATCATGCACTGATCACGTGGCTGATCATGCACTGATCACGTGACTGATCATGCACTGATCACGTGGCTGATCATGCACTGATCACGTGACTGATCATGCACTGATCACGTGACTGATCATGCACTGATCACGTGGCTGATCATGCACTGATCACGTGACTGATCATGCACTGATCACGTGACTGATCATGCACTGATCACGTGACTGATCATGCACTGATCACGTGGCTGATCATGCACTGATCACGTGGCTGATCATGCACTGATCACGTGACTGATCATGCACTGATCACGTGACTGATCATGCACTGATCAGTGGCTATCATGCACTGATCACGTGGCTGATCATGCACTGATCACGTGACTGATCATGCACTGATCACTGGCTATCATGCACTGATCACGTGGCTATCATGCACTGATCACGTGGCTGATCATGCACTGATCACGTGACTGATCATGCACTGATCACGTCTATATCATGCACTGATCACATGACTGATCATGCACTGATCACTGGCTGATCATACACTGATCACGTGACTGATCATGCACTGATCACGTGGCTATCATGCACTGATCACGTGGCTGATCATGCACTGATCACGTAGCTATCATGCACTGATCACGTGACTGATCATGCACTGATCACGTGACTGATCATGCACTGATCACGTGACTGATCATGCACTGATCACGTGACTGATCATGCACTGATCACGTGACTGATCATGCACTGATCACGTGGCTATCATGCACTGATCACGTGGCTGATCATGCACTGATCACGTAGCTACCATGCACTGGTCACGTGACTGATCATGCACTGATCACGTAACTGATCATGCACTGATCACGTGGCTGATCATGCACTGATCACGTGGCTGATCATGCACTGATCACGTGACTGATCATGCACTGATCACGTGACTGATCATGCACTGATCACGTGACTGATCATGCACTGATCACGTGACTGATCATGCACTGATCACGTGGCTATCATGCACTGATCACGTGGCTGATCATGCACTGATCACGTGGCTGATCATGCACTGATACCGTGACTGAGCATGGACTGATCACATGACTATCATGTAGTGATCACGTGACTTAATGGCGCTGATCATGTGACTGATCATGCACTGATCATGTTTGCTATCATACACTGATCATGTGCCTCTGGAGGCAATAAACAAAGAGCTGAGTAGGCACGAATCATACAGTCAGCAGGCAATAATCATGGAACTCAGCTGTGAGGAATCATGCTGCTCAGCTGGCAATAATCAAGCAGCTGAGCAGGCAGGAATTACGCAGCACAGCTGGCAATTGTCAAGCAGATGACAGGCAGGAATCGTGCAGCTCAGCTGGCAATTGTCAAGCAGATGAGCAGACAGTAATCACGCAGCTCAGCAGGCCCTGATCACGTGACTGAGCATGCACTGTTCACGTGGCTGATCATACACTGATCACGTGATGATCATGCACTGATCACGTGGCTGATCATGCACTGATCACGTGTCTGACCATGCACTGATCACGTGGCTGATCATACACTGCTCACGTAACTGATCATGCACTGATCACGTGGCTGATCATGCACTGATCACGTGGCTGATCACACACCTGTCACGTGACATATCATGCACTGATCACGTGGCACTCATGCACTGATCACGTGGCTGATCATACTCTGCTCACGTAACTGATCATGCACACATCACGTGGCTATCATGCACTGCTCACGTGGCTCGTCATGGAATGATCACGTAGCTACCATATACTGGTCACGTGACTGATCATGCACAGATCACGTAAATGATCATGCACTGTTCACGTGACTGATCATGCACTGATCACGTGACTGATCATGCACTGATCACGTGGCTATCATGCACTGCTCACGTGGCTGATCATGCAATGATCACGTAGCAACCATGTACTGGTCACGTGACTGATCATGCACTGATCACGTAATTGATCATGCACTGATCACGTGGCTCATCATGCACTGATCACGTGGCTGATCACACATGATCACGTGACTGATCATGCACTGATCACGTGGCTCATGCACTGATCACGTGGCTATCATGCACTGATCACGTGGATATCATGCACTGATCACGTGGCTGATCACACACGTATCACATGACTGATCATGCACTGATCACGTGGCTATCATGCACTGATCACGTGGCTATCATGCACTGATCACGTGGCTGATCATGCACTGATCACGTAGCTACCATGTACTGATCACGTGACTGATCATGCACTGATCACGTAATTGATCATGCACTGATCACGTGACTGATCATGCACTGATCACGTGACTGATCATGCACTGATCACGTGACTGATCATGCACTGATCACGTGGCTATCATGCACTGATCACGTGACTGATCATGCACTGATCACGTCTATATCATGCACTGATCACGTGACTGATCATGCACTGATCACGTGGCTGATCATGCACTGATCACGTGACTGATCATGCACTGATCACGTGGCTGATCATGCACTGATCACGTGACTATCATGCACTGATCACGTGACTGATCATGCACTGATCACGTGACTGATCATGCACTGATCACGTGGCTATCATGCACTACTCACGTGGCTGATCATGCAATGATCATGTAGCTACCATGTACTGGTCACGTGACTGATCATACACCCATCAGGTGACTGATCATGCACTGATCACGTGGCTATCATGCACTGATCACGTGGCTGATCATGCACTGATCACCTGCCTGATCATGCACTGATCACGTGACTGATCATGCACTGATCACGTGGCTGATCATGCACTGATCACGTGGCTGATCATGCACTGATCACGTGGCTGATCATGCACTGATACCGTGACTGAGCATGGACTGATCACATGACTATCATGTAGTGATCACGTGACTTAATGGCGCTGATCATGTGACTGATCATGCGCTGATCATGTTTGCTATCATACACTGATCATGTGCCTCTGGAGGCAATAAACAAAGAGCTGAGTAGGCACGAATCAAACAGTCAGCAGGCAATAATCATGGAACTCAGCTGTGAGGAATCATGCTGCTCAGCTGGCAATAATCAAGCAGCTGAGCAGGCAGGAATTACGCAGCACAGCTGGCAATTGTCAAGCAGATGACAGGCAGGAATCGTGCAGCTCAGCTGGCAATTGTCAAGCAGATGAGCAGACAGTAATCACGCAGCTCAGCAGGCCCAGATCACGTGACTGAGCATGCACTGTTCACGTGGCTGATCATACACTGATCACGTGACTGATCATGCACTGATCACGTGGCTATCATGCACTGATCACGTGGCTGATCATACACTGATCACGTGACTGATCATGCACTGATCACGTGGCTATCATGCACTGATCACGTGGCTGATCATGCACTGATCACGTGTCTGATCATGCACTGATCACGTGGCTGATCATACACTGATCACGTAACTGATCATGCACTGATCACGTGGCTATCATGCACTGATCACGTGGCTGATCATGCACTGATCACGTGGCTGATCACACACTGTCACGTGACATATCATGCACTGATCACGTGGCACTCATGCACTGATCACGTGGCTGATCATACACTGATCACGTAACTGATCATGCACTGATCACGTGGCTATCATGCACTGCTCACGTGGCTGTCATGCAATGATCACGTAGCTACCATATACTGGTCACGTGACTGATCATGCACTGATCACGTAAATGATCATGCACTGTTCACGTGACTGATCATGCACTGATCACGTGACTGATCATGCACTGATCACGTGGCTATCATGCACTGCTCACGTGGCTGATCATGCAACGATCACGTAGCAACCATGTACTGGTCACGTGACTGATCATGCACTGATCACGTAATTGATCATGCACTGATCACGTGGCTCATCATGCACTGATCACGTGGCTGATCACACATGTATCACGTGACTGATCATGCACTGATCACGTGACTATCATGCACTGATCACGTGGCTATCATGCACTGATCACGTGGATATCATGCACTGATCACGTGGCTGATCACACACGTATCACATGACTGATCATGCACTGATCACGTGGCTATCATGCACTGATCACGTGGCTATCATGCACTGATCACGTGACTGATCATGCACTGATCACGTAGCTATCATGCACTGATCACGTGACTGATCATGCACTGATCACGTGGCTGATCATGCACTGATCACGTGACTGATCATGCACTGATCACGTGACTGATCATGCACTGATCACGTGACTGATCATGCACTGATCACGTGGCTATCATGCACTGATCACGTGGCTGATCATGCACTGATCACGTAGCTATCATGCACTGATCACGTGACTGATCATGCACTGATCACGTAATTGATCATGCACTGATCACGTGGCTGATCATGCACTGATCACGTGGCTGATCATGCACTGATCACGTGACTGATCATGCACTGATCACGTGACTGATCATGCACTGATCACGTGGCTATCATGCACTGATCACGTGGCTGATCATGCACTGATCACGTGGCTGATCATGCACTGATCACATGACTGATCATGCACTGATCACGTGACTGATCATGCACTGATCACGTGGCTATCATGCACTATCACGTGGCTGATCATGCACTGATCACGTAGCTACCATGCACTGGTCACGTGACTGATCATGCACTGATCACGTGACTGATCATGCACTGATCACGTGGCTATCATGCACTGATCACGTGGCTGATCATGCACTGATCACGTGACTGATCATGCACTGATCACGTGACTGATCATGCACTGATCACGTGGCTATCATGCACTGATCACGTGGCTGATCATGCACTGATCACGTGGCTGATCATGCACTGATCACGTGACTGATCATGCACTGATCACGTGACTGATCATGCACTGATCACGTGGCTATCATGCACTGATCACGTGGCTGATCATGCAATGATCACGTAGCTACCATGCTGGTCACGTGACTGATCATGCACTGATCACGTGACTGATCATGCACTGATCACGTGGCTATCATGCACTGATCACGTGACTGATCATGCACTGATCACGTCTATATCATGCACTGATCACGTGACTGATCATGCACTGATCACGTGGCTGATCATGCACTGATCACGTGACTGATCATGCACTGATCACGTGGCTGATCATGCACTGATCACGTGACTGATCATGCACTGTTCACGTGACTGATCATGCACTGATCACGTGACTGATCATGCACTGATCACGTGGCTATCATGCACTACTCACGTGGCTGATCATGCAATGATCATGTAGCTACCATGTACTGGTCACGTGACTGATCATACACCCATCAGGTGACTGATCATGCACTGATCACGTGGCTATCATGCACTGATCACGTGGCTGATCATGCACTGATCACGTGCCTGATCATGCACTGATCACGTGACTGATCATGCACTGATCACGTGGCTATCATGCACTGATCACGTGGCTGATCATGCACTGATCACGTGGCTGATCATGCACTGATACCGTGACTGAGCATGGACTGATCACATGACTATCATGTAGTGATCACGTGACTTAATGGCGCTGATCATGTGACTGATCATGCGCTGATCATGTTTGCTATCATACACTGATCATGTGCCTCTGGAGGCAATAAACAAAGAGCTGAGTAGGCACGAATCAAACAGTCAGCAGGCAATAATCATGGAACTCAGGTGTGAGGAATCATGCTGCTCAGCTGGCAATAATCAAGCAGCTGAGCAGGCAGGAATTACGCAGCACAGCTGATAATTGTCAAGCAGATGACAGGCAGGAATCGTGCAGCTCAGCTGGCAATTGTCAAGCAGATGAGCAGACAGTAATCACGCAGCTCAGCAGGCCCAGATCACGTGACTGAGCATGCACTGTTCACGTGGCTGATCATACACTGATCACGTGACTGATCATGCACTGATCACGTGGCTATCATGCACTGATCACGTGGCTGATCATACACTGATCACGTAACTGATCATGCACTGATCACGTGGCTATCATGCACTGATCACGTGGCTGATCATGCACTGATCACGTGTCTGATCATGCACTGATCACGTGGCTGATCATGCACTGATCACGTGACTGATCATGCACTGATCACGTGGCTGATCATGCACTGATCACGTGGCTATCATGCACTGATCACGTGGCTGATCATGCACTGATCACGTGACTGATCATGCACTGATCACTGGCTATCATGCACTCATCACTGGCTATCATGCACTGATCACGTGGCTGATCATGCACTGATCACGTGACTGATCATGCACTGATCACGTCTATATCATGCACTGATCACATGACTGATCATGCACTGATCACGGATGATCATGCACTGATCATGTGACTGATCATGCACTGATCACGTGGCTATCATGCACTGATCACGTGGCTGATCATGCAATGATCACGTAGCTACCATGTACTGATCACGTGACTGATCATGCACTGATCACGTAATTGATCATGCACTGATCACGTGACTGATCATGCACTGATCACGTGACTGATCATGCACTGATCACGTGACTGATCATGCACTGATCACGTGGCTATCATGCACTGCTCACGTGGCTGATCATGCAATGATCACGTAGCTACCATGTACTGGTCACGTGACTGATCATGCACTGATCACGTGACTGATCATGCACTGATCACGTGGCTGATCATGCACTGATCACGTGGCTGATCATGCACTGATCACGTGACTGATCATGCACTGATCACGTGACTGATCATGCACTGATCACGTGACTGATCATGCACTGATCACCTGCCTGATCATGCACTGATCACGTGACAAATCATGCACTGATCACATAGCTATCATGAACTGATCACCTGGCTGATCATGCACTGATCACGTGGCTGATCATGCACTGATACCGTGACTGAGCATGGACTGATCACATGACTATCATGTAGTGATCACGTGACTTAATGGCGCTGATCATGTGACTGATCATGCACTGATCATGTTTGCTATCATACACTGATCATGTGCCTCTGGAGGCAATAAACAAAGAGCTGAGTAGGCACGAATCAAACAGTCAGCAGGCAATAATCATGGAACTCAGCTGTGAGGAATCATGCTGCTCAGCTGGCAATAATCAAGCAGCTGAGCAGGCAGGAATTACGCAGCACAGCTGGCAATTGTCAAGCAGATGACAGGCAGGAATCGTGCAGCTCAGCTGGCAATTGTCAAGCAGATGAGCAGACAGTAATCACGCAGCTCAGCAGGCCCTGATCACGTGACTGAGCATGCACTGTTCACGTGGCTGATCATACACTGATCACGTGATGATCATGCACTGATCACTTGGATATCATGCACTGATCACGTGGCTGATCATACACTGTTCACGTGTCTGACCATGCACTGATCACGTGGCTGATCATACACTGCTCACGTAACTGATCATGCACTGATCACGTGGCTATCATGCACTGATCACGTGGCTGAACATGCACTGTTCACGTGGCTGATCACACACCTGTCACGTGACATATCATGCACTGATCACGTGGCACTCATGCACTGATCACGTGGCTGATCATACTCTGCTCACGTAACTCATCATGCACACATCACGTGGCTATCATGCACTGCTCACGTGGCTCGTCATGGAATGATCACGTAGCTACCATATACTGGTCACGTGACTGATCATGCACAGATCACGTAAATGATCATGCACTGTTCACGTGACTGATCATGTACTGATCACGTGACTGATCATGCACTGATCACGTGGCTATCATGCTCTGCTCACGTGGCTGATCATGCAACGATCACGTAGCAACCATGTACTGGTCACGTGACTGATCATGCACTGATCACGTAATTGATCCTGCACTGATCACGTGGCTCATCATGCACTGATCACGTGGCTGATCACACATGTATCACGTGACTGATCATGCACTGATCACGTGGCTCTCATGCACTGATCACGTGGCTATCATGCACTGATCACGTGGATATCATGCACTGATCACGTGGCTGATCACACACGTATCACATGACTGATCATGCACTGATCACGTGGCTATCATGCACTGATCACGTGGCTATCATGCACTGATCACGTGACTGATCATGCAATGATCACGTAGCTATCATGTACTGATCACGTGACTGATCATGCACTGATCACGTGGCTGATCATGCACTGATCACGTGACTGATCATGCACTGATCACGTGACTGATCATGCACTGATCACGTGACTGATCATGCACTGATCACGTGGCTATCATGCACTGATCACGTGGCTGATCATGCACTGATCACGTAGCTACCATGCACTGATCACGTGACTGATCATGCACTGATCACGTAATTGATCATGCACTGATCACGTGGCTGATCATGCACTGATCACGTGGCTGATCATGCACTGATCACGTGACTGATCATGCACTGATCACGTGACTGATCATGCACTGATCACGTGGCTATCATGCACTGATCACGTGGCTGATCATGCACTGATCACGTGACTGATCATGCACTGATCACATGACTGATCATGCACTGATCACGTGACTGATCATGCACTGATCACGTGGCTATCATGCACTATCACGTGGCTGATCATGCAATGATCATGTAGCTACCATGTACTGGTCAGTGACTGATCATACACTGATCAGGTGACTGATCATGCACTGATCACGTGGCTATCATGCACTGATCACGTGGCTGATCATGCACTGATCACGTGCCTGATCATGCACTGATCACGTGACTGATCATGCACTGATCACGTGGCTATCATGCACTGATCACGTGGCTGATCATGCACTGATCACGTGGCTGATCATGCACTGATCACGTGACTGATCATGCACTGATCACGTGACTATCATGCACTGATCACGTGGCTATCATGCACTGATCACGTGGCTGATCATGCACTGATCATGTAGCTACCATGCACTGGTCACGTGACTGATCATACACTGATCACGTGACTGATCATGCACTGATCACGTGGCTATCATGCACTGATCACGTGACTGATCATGCACTGATCACGTCTATATCATGCACTGATCACGTGACTGATCATGCACTGATCACGTGGATGATCATGCACTGATCACGTGACTGATCATGCACTGATCACGTGGCTGATCATGCACTGATCACGTGACTGATCATGCACTGATCACGTGACTGATCATGCACTGATCACGTGGCTATCATGCACTGATCACGTGACTGATCATGCACTGATCACGTCTATATCATGCACTGATCACGTGACTGATCATGCACTGATCACGTGGCTGATCATGCACTGATCACGTGACTGATCATGCACTGATCACGTGGCTATCATGCACTGATCACGTGGCTGATCATGCACTGATCACGTAGCTATCATGCACTGATCACGTGACTGATCATGCACTGATCACGTAATTGATCATGCACTGATCACGTGACTGATCATGCACTGATC
This sequence comes from Bos javanicus, assembly GCF_032452875.1. NCBI lineage: Eukaryota > Metazoa > Chordata > Mammalia > Artiodactyla > Bovidae > Bos > Bos javanicus. Next base: position 132,750 of record NW_026893721.1, read on the forward strand.
ACGTGACTGATCATGCACTGATCACGTGACTGATCATGCACTGATCACGTGGCTATCATGCACTGATCACGTGGCTGATCATGCACTGATCACGTAGCTACCATGCACTGATCACGTGACTGATCATGCACTGATCACGTGACTGATCATGCACTGATCACGTGGCTATCATGCACTGATCACGTGGCTGATCATGCACTGATCACGTGCCTGATCATGCACTGATCACGTGACTGATCATGCACTGATCACGTGGCTATCATGCACTGATCACGTGGCTGATCATGCACTGATCACGTGGCTGATCATGCACTGATCACGTGACTGATCATGCACTGATCACGTGACTGATCATGCACTGATCACGTGGCTATCATGCACTACTCACGTGGCTGATCATGCAATGATCATGTAGCTACCATGTGGTCACGTGACTGATCATACACTGATCAGGTGACTGATCATGCACTGATCACGTCTATATCATGCACTGATCACATGACTGCCCATGCACTGATCACGTGGATGATCATACACTAATCATGTGACAGATCATGCACTGATCACGTGGCTGATCATGCACTGATACCGTGACTGAGCATGGACTGATCACATGACTATCATGTAGTGATCACGTGACTTAATGGCGCTGATCATGTGACTGATCATGCGCTGATCATGTTTGCTATCATACACTGATCATGTGCCTCTGGAGGCAATAAACAAAGAGCTGAGTAGGCACGAATCAAACAGTCAGCAGGCAATAATCATGGAACTCAGGTGTGAGGAATCATGCTGCTCAGCTGGCAATAATCAAGCAGCTGAGCAGGCAGGAATTACGCAGCACAGCTGGCAATTGTCAAGCAGATGACAGGCAGGAATCGTGCAGCTCAGCTGGCAATTGTCAAGCAGATGAGCAGACAGTAATCACGCAGCTCAGCAGGCCCAGATCACGTGACTGAGCATGCACTGTTCACGTGGCTGATCATACACTGATCACGTGACTGATCATGCACTGATCACGTGGCTATCATGCACTGATCACGTGGCTGATCATACACTGATCACGTAACTGATCATGCACTGATCACGTGGCTATCATGCACTGATCACGTGGCTGATCATGCACTGATCACGTGGCTGATCATGCACTGATCACGTGGCTGATCATGCACTGATCACGTGACTGATCATGCACTGATCACGTGGCTGATCATGCACTGATCAGTGGCTATCATGCACTGATCACGTGGCTGATCATGCACTGATCACGTGACTGATCATGCACTGATCATCTGGCTATCATGCACTCATTAACTGGCTATCATGCACTGATCACGTGGCTGATCATGCACTGATCACGTGACTGATCATGCACTGATCACGTCTATATCATGCACTGATCACATGACTGCCCATGCACTGATCACCCGGATGATCATACACTGATCATGTGACTGATCATGCACTGATCACGTGGCTATCATGCACTGATCACGTGGCTGATCATGCAATGATCACGTAGCTACCATGTACTGATCACGTGACTGATCATGCACTGATCACGTAATTGATCATGCACTGATCACGTGACTGATCATGCACTGATCACGTGAGTGATCATGCACTGATCACGTGACTGATCATGCACTGATCACGTGGCTATCATGCACTGCTCACGTGGCTGATCATGCAATGATCACGTAGCTACCATGTACTGGTCACGTGACTGATCATGCACTGATCACGTGACTGATCATGCACTGATCACGTGGCTGATCATGCACTGATCACGTGGCTGATCATGCACTGATCACGTGACTGATCATGCACTGATCACGTGACTGATCATGCACTGATCACGTGACTGATCATGCACTGATCACCTGCCTGATCATGCACTGATCACGTGACTGATCATGCACTGATCACATGGCTATCATGAACTGATCACCTGGCTGATCATGCACTGATCACGTGGCTGATCATGCACTGATACCGTGACTGAGCATGGACTGATCACATGACTATCATGTAGTGATCACGTGACTTAATGGCGCTGATCATGTGACTGATCATGCACTGATCATGTTTGCTATCATACACTGATCATGTGCCTCTGGAGGCAATAAACAAAGAGCTGAGTAGGCACGAATCAAACAGTCAGCAGGCAATAATCATGGAACTCAGCTGTGAGGAATCATGCTGCTCAGCTGGCAATAATCAAGCAGCTGAGCAGGCAGGAATTACGCAGCACAGCTGGCAATTGTCAAGCAGATGACAGGCAGGAATCGTGCAGCTCAGCTGGCAATTGTCAAGCAGATGAGCAGACAGTAATCACGCAGCTCAGCAGGCCCTGATCACGTGACTGAGCATGCACTGTTCACGTGGCTGATCATACACTGATCACGTGATGATCATGCACTGATCACTTGGATATCATGCACTGATCACGTGGCTGATCATACACTGTTCACGTGTCTGACCATGCACTGATCACGTGGCTGATCATACACTGCTCACGTAACTGATCATGCACTGATCACGTGGCTATCATGCACTGATCACGTGGCTGAACATGCACTGTTCACGTGGCTGATCACACACCTGTCACGTGACATATCATGCACTGATCACGTGGCACTCATGCACTGATCACGTGGCTGATCATACTCTGCTCACGTAACTCATCATGCACACATCACGTGGCTATCATGCACTGCTCACGTGGCTCGTCATGGAATGATCACGTAGCTACCATATACTGGTCACGTGACTGATCATGCACAGATCACGTAAATGATCATGCACTGTTCACGTGACTGATCATGTACTGATCACGTGACTGATCATGCACTGATCACGTGGCTATCATGCTCTGCTCACGTGGCTGATCATGCAACGATCACGTAGCAACCATGTACTGGTCACGTGACTGATCATGCACTGATCACGTAATTGATCCTGCACTGATCACGTGGCTCATCATGCACTGATCACGTGGCTGATCACACATGTATCACGTGACTGATCATGCACTGATCACGTGGCTCTCATGCACTGATCACGTGGCTATCATGCACTGATCACGTGGATATCATGCACTGATCACGTGGCTGATCACACACGTATCACATGACTGATCATGCACTGATCACGTGGCTATCATGCACTGATCACGTGGCTATCATGCACTGATCACGTGACTGATCATGCAATGATCACGTAGCTATCATGTACTGATCACGTGACTGATCATGCACTGATCACGTAACTGATCATGCACTGATCACGTGACTGATCATGCACTGATCACGTGACTGATCATGCACTGATCACGTGACTGATCATGCACTGATCACGTGGCTATCATGCACTGATCACGTGGCTGATCATGCACTGATCACGTAGCTACCATGCACTGATCACGTGACTGATCATGCACTGATCACGTAATTGATCATGCACTGATCACGTGGCTGATCATGCACTGATCACGTGACTGATCATGCACTGATCACGTGACTGATCATGCACTGATCACGTGACTGATCATGCACTGATCACGTGGCTATCATGCACTGATCACGTGGCTGATCATACACTGATCACGTGCCTGATCATGCACTGATCACATGACTGATCATGCACTGATCACGTGACTGATCATGCACTGATCACGTGGCTATCATGCACTACTCACGTGGCTGATCATGCAATGATCATGTAGCTACCATGTACTGGTCAGTGACTGATCATACACTGATCAGGTGACTGATCATGCACTGATCACGTGGCTATCATGCACTGATCACGTGGCTGATCATGCACTGATCACGTGCCTGATCATGCACTGATCACGTGACTGATCATGCACTGATCACGTGGCTATCATGCACTGATCACGTGGCTGATCATGCACTGATCACGTGGCTGATCATGCACTGATACGTGACTGATCATGCACTGATCACGTGACTATCATGCACTGATCACGTGGCTATCATGCACTGATCACGTGGCTGATCATGCACTGATCATGTAGCTACCATGTACTGGTCACGTGACTGATCATGCACTGATCACGTGACTGATCATGCACTGATCACGTGGCTATCATGCACTGATCACGTGACTGATCATGCACTGATCACGTCTATATCATGCACTGATCACATGACTGATCATGCACTGATCACGTGGATGATCATGCACTGATCATGTGACAGATCATGCACTGATCACGTGGCTGATCATGCACTGATCACGTGACTGATCATGCACTGATCACGTGACTGATCATGCACTGATCACGTGGCTGATCATGCACTGATCACGTGACTGATCATGCACTGATCACGTCTGATCATGCACTGATCACGTGACTGATCATGCACTGATCACGTGGATGATCATGCACTGATCACGTGACTGATCATGCACTGATCACGTGGCTATCATGCACTGATCACGTGGCTGATCATGCACTGATCACGTAGCTACCATGCACTGATCACGTGACTGATCATGCACTGATCACGTAATTGATCATGCACTGATCACGTGACTGATCATGCACTGATCACGTGACTGATCATGCACTGATCACGTGACTGATCATGCACTGATCACGTGGCTATCATGCACTGCTCACGTGGCTGATCATGCAATGATCACGTAGCTACCATATACTGGTCACGTGACTGATCATGCACTGATCACGTAATTGATCATGCACTGATCACGTGGCTGATCATGCACTGATCACGTGGCTGATCATGCACTGATCACGTGACTGATCATGCACTGATCACGTGACTGATCATGCACTGATCACGTGACTGATCATGCACTGATCACGTGGCTGATCATGCACTGATCACGTGACTGATCATGCACTGATCACGTGGCTATCATGCACTGATCACGTGGCTGATCATACACTGATCACGTGACTGATCATGCACTGATCACGTGGCTATCATGCACTGATCACGTGGCTGATCATGCACTGATCACGTGACTGATCATGCACTGATCACGTGGCTGATCATGCACTGATCACGTGACTGATCATGCACTGATCACGTGGCTGATCATGCACTGATCACGTGGCTATCATGCACTGATCACGTGGCTGATCATGCACTGATCACGTGACTGATCATGCACTGATCACTGGCTATCATGCACTGATCACTGGCTATCATGCACTGATCACGTGGCTGATCATGCACTGATCACGTGACTGATCATGCACTGATCACGTCTATATCATGCACTGATCACGTGACTGATCATGCACTGATCACGTGGATGATCATGCACTGATCACGTGACTGATCATGCACTGATCACGTGGCTATCATGCACTGATCACGTGGCTGATCATGCACTGATCACGTAGCTATCATGCACTGATCACGTGACTGATCATGCACTGATCACGTGGCTGATCATGCACTGATCACGTGACTTATCATGCACTGTTCACGTGACTGATCATGCACTGATCACGTGACTGATCATGCACTGATCACGTGGCTATCATGCACTACTCACGTGGCTGATCATGCAATGATCATGTAGCTACCATGTACTGGTCACGTGACTGATCATACACCCATCAGGTGACTGATCATGCACTGATCACGTGGCTATCATGCACTGATCACGTGGCTGATCATGCACTGATCACGTGCCTGATCATGCACTGATCACGTGACTGATCATGCACTGATCACGTGGCTATCATGAACTGATCACGTGGCTGATCATGCACTGATCACGTGGCTGATCATGCACTGATACCGTGACTGAGCATGGACTGATCACATGACTATCATGTAGTGATCACGTGACTTAATGGCGCTGATCATGTGACTGATCATGCGCTGATCATGTTTGCTATCATACACTGATCATGTGCCTCTGGAGGCAATAAACAAAGAGCTGAGTAGGCACGAATCAAACAGTCAGCAGGCAATAATCATGGAACTCAGGTGTGAGGAATCATGCTGCTCAGCTGGCAATAATCAAGCAGCTGAGCAGGCAGGAATTACGCAGCACAGCTGGCAATTGTCAAGCAGATGACAGGCAGGAATCGTGCAGCTCAGCTGGCAATTGTCAAGCAGATGAGCAGACAGTAATCACGCAGCTCAGCAGGCCCTGATCACGTGACTGAGCATGCACTGTTCACGTGGCTGATCATACACTGATCACGTGACTGATCATGCACTGATCACGTGGCTATCATGCACTGATCACGTGGCTGATCATACACTGATCACGTGACTGATCATGCACTGATCACGTGGCTATCATGCACTGATCACGTGGCTGATCATGCACTGATCACGTGGCTGATCATGCACTGATCACGTGGCTGATCATGCACTGATCACGTGACTGATCATGCACTGATCACGTGGCTGATCATGCACTGATCACGTGGCTATCATGCACTGATCACGTGGCTGATCATGCACTGATCACGTGACTGATCATGCACTGATCACTGGCTATCATGCACTGATCACTGGCTATCATGCACTGATCACGTGGCTGATCATGCACTGATCACGTGACTGATCATGCACTGATCACGTCTATATCATGCACTGATCACGTGACTGATCATGCACTGATCACGTGGATGATCATGCACTGATCATGTGACTGATCATGCACTGATCACGTGGCTATCATGCACTGATCACGTGGCTGATCATGCACTGATCACGTGACTGATCATGCACTGATCACGTGGCTATCATGCACTGATCACGTGGCTGATCATGCACTGATCACGTGGCTGATCATGCACTGATCACGTGGCTGATCATGCACTGATCACGTGACTGATCATGCACTGATCACGTGGCTGATCATGCACTGATCACGTGGCTATCATGCACTGATCACGTGGCTGATCATGCACTGATCACGTGACTGATCATGCACTGATCACTGGCTATCATGCACTGATCACTGGCTATCATGCACTGATCACGTGGCTGATCATGCACTGATCACGTGACTGATCATGCACTGATCACGTCTATATCATGCACTGATCACGTGACTGATCATGCACTGATCACGTGGCTGATCATGCACTGATCACGTGACTGATCATGCACTGATCACGTGGCTATCATGCACTGATCACGTGACTGATCATGCACTGATCACGTGGCTGATCATGCACTGATCACGTGACTGATCATGCACTGATCACGTGGCTGATCATGCACTGATCACGTGGCTATCATGCACTGATCACGTGGCTGATCATGCACTGATCACGTGACTGATCATGCACTGATCACGTGGCTATCATGCACTGATCACGTGGCTGATCATGCACTGATCACGTGACTGATCATGCACTGATCACGTCTATATCATGCACTGATCACGTGACTGCCATGCACTGATCACGTGGATGATCATGCACTGATCATGTGACTGATCATGCACTGATCACGTGGCTATCATGCACTGATCACGTGGCTGATCATGCACTGATCACGTAGCTATCATGCACTGATCACGTGACTGATCATGCACTGATCACGTGACTGATCATGCACTGATCACGTGACTGATCATGCACTGATCACGTGACTGATCATGCACTGATCACGTGACTGATCATGCACTGATCACGTGACTGATCATGCACTGATCACGTGACTGATCATGCACTGATCACGTGACTGATCATGCACTGATCACGTGGCTATCATGCACTGATCACGTGGCTGATCATGCACTGATCACGTAGCTACCATGCACTGGTCACGTGACTGATCATGCACTGATCACGTAGCTGATCATGCACTGATCACGTGGCTGATCATGCACTGATCACGTGGCTGATCATGCACTGATCACGTGACTGATCATGCACTGATCACGTGACTGATCATGCACTGATCACGTGCCTGATCATGCACTGATCACGTGACTGATCATGCACTGATCACATGGCTATCATGAACTGATCACGTGGCTGATCATGCACTGATCACGTGGCTGATCATGCACTGATACCGTGACTGAGCATGGACTGATCACATGACTATCATGTAGTGATCACGTGACTTAATGGCGCTGATCATGTGACTGATCATGCACTGATCATGTTTGCTATCATACACTGATCATGTGCCTCTGGAGGCAATAAACAAAGAGCTGAGTAGGCACGAATCAAACAGTCAGCAGGCAATAATCATGGAACTCAGCTGTGAGGAATCATGCTGCTCAGCTGGCAATAATCAAGCAGCTGAGCAGGCAGGAATTACGCAGCACAGCTGGCAATTGTCAAGCAGATGACAGGCAGGAATCGTGCAGCTCAGCTGGCAATTGTCAAGCAGATGAGCAGACAGTAATCACGCAGCTCAGCAGGCCCTGATCACGTGACTGAGCATGCACTGTTCACGTGGCTGATCATACACTGATCACGTGATGATCATGCACTGATCACTTGGATATCATGCACTGATCACGTGGCTGATCATACACTGTTCACGTGTCTGACCATGCACTGATCACGTGGCTGATCATACACTGCTCACGTAACTGATCATGCACTGATCACGTGGCTATCATGCACTGATCACGTGGCTGAACATGCACTGTTCACGTGGCTGATCACACACCTGTCACGTGACATATCATGCACTGATCACGTGGCACTCATGCACTGATCACGTGGCTGATCATACTCTGCTCACGTAACTCATCATGCACACATCACGTGGCTATCATGCACTGCTCACGTGGCTCGTCATGGAATGATCACATAGCTACCATATACTGGTCACGTGACTGATCATGCACTGATCACGTGACTGATCATGCACTGATCACGTGGCTATCATGCACTGCTCACGTGGCTGATCATGCACGATCACGTAGCAACCATGTACTGGTCACGTGACTGATCATGCACTGATCACGTAATTGATCATGCACTGATCACGTGGCTCATCATGCACTGATCACGTGGCTGATCACACATGATCACGTGACTGATCATGCACTGATCACGTGGCTCTCATGCACTGATCACGTGGCTATCATGCACTGATCACGTGGATATCATGCACTGATCACGTGGCTGATCACACACGTATCACGTGACTGATCATGCACTGATCACGTGGCTATCATGCACTGATCACGTGGCTATCATGCACTGATCACGTGGCTGATCATGCACTGATCACGTAGCTATCATGCACTGATCACGTGACTGATCATGCACTGATCACGTGACTGATCATGCACTGATCACGTGACTGATCATGCACTGATCACGTGACTGATCATGCACTGATCACGTGGCTATCATGCACTGATCACGTGGCTGATCATGCACTGATCACGTAGCTACCATGCACTGATCACGTGACTGATCATGCACTGATCACGTGACTGATCATGCACTGATCACGTGGCTGATCATGCACTGATCACGTGGCTGATCATGCACTGATCACGTGACTGATCATGCACTGATCACGTGACTGATCATGCACTGATCACGTGACTGATCATGCACTGATCACGTGACTGATCATGCACTGATCACGTGGCTATCATGCACTACTCACGTGGCTGATCATGCAATGATCATGTAGCTACCATGTACTGGTCAGTGACTGATCATACACTGATCAGGTGACTGATCATGCACTGATCACGTGGCTATCATGCACTGATCACGTGGCTGATCATGCACTGATCACGTGCCTGATCATGCACTGATCACGTGACTGATCATGCACTGATCACGTGGCTATCATGCACTGATCACGTGGCTGATCATGCACTGATCACGTGGCTGATCATGCACTGATACGTGACTGATCATGCACTGATCACGTGACTATCATGCACTGATCACGTGGCTATCATGCACTGATCACGTGGCTGATCATGCACTGATCATGTAGCTACATGTACTGATCACGTGACTGATCATGCACTGATCACGTGACTGATCATGCACTGATCACGTGGCTATCATGCACTGATCACGTGACTGATCATGCACTGATCACGTCTATATCATGCACTGATCACGTGACTGTCATGCACTGATCACGTGGCTGATCATGCACTGATCACGTGACTGATCATGCACTGATCACGTGGCTGATCATGCACTGATCACGTGACTGATCATGCACTGTTCACGTGACTGATCATGCACTGATCACGTGACTGATCATGCACTGATCACGTGGCTATCATGCACTGATCACGTGGCTGATCATGCACTGATCACGTAGCTACCATGTACTGGTCACGTGACTGATCATGCACTGATCACGTGACTGATCATGCACTGATCACGTGGCTATCATGCACTGATCACGTGGCTGATCATGCACTGATCACGTGCCTGATCATGCACTGATCACGTGACTGATCATGCACTGATCACGTGGCTATCATGCACTGATCACGTGGCTGATCATGCACTGATCACGTGGCTGATCATGCACTGATCACGTGACTGATCATGCACTGATCACGTGACTGATCATGCACTGATCACGTGGCTATCATGCACTGATCACGTGGCTGATCATGCACTGATCACGTAGCTATCATGTACTGGTCACGTGACTGATCATGCACTGATCACGTGACTGATCATGCACTGATCACGTGGCTATCATGCACTGATCACGTGGCTGATCATGCACTGATCACGTGCCTGATCATGCACTGATCACGTGACTGATCATGCACTGATCACGTGGCTATCATGCACTGATCACGTGGCTGATCATGCACTGATCACGTGGCTGATCATGCACTGATCACGTGACTGATCATGCACTGATCACGTGACTGATCATGCACTGATCACGTGGCTATCATGCACTGATCACGTGGCTGATCATGCACTGATCATGTAGCTACCATGTACTGGTCACGTGACTGATCATGCACTGATCACGTGACTGATCATGCACTGATCACGTGGCTATCATGCACTGATCACGTGACTGATCATGCACTGATCACGTCTATATCATGCACTGATCACGTGACTGATCATGCACTGATCACGTGGATGATCATGCACTGATCACGTGACTGATCATGCACTGATCACGTGGCTGATCATGCACTGATCACGTGACTGATCATGCACTGATCACGTGACTGATCATGCACTGATCACGTGGCTATCATGCACTGATCACGTGACTGATCATGCACTGATCACGTCTATATCATGCACTGATCACGTGACTGATCATGCACTGATCACGTGGATGATCATGCACTGATCACGTGACTGATCATGCACTGATCACGTGGCTATCATGCACTGATCACGTGGCTGATCATGCAATGATCACGTAGCTACCATGCACTGGTCACGTGACTGATCATGCACTGATCACGTAATTGATCATGCACTGATCACGTGACTGATCATGCACTGATCACGTGACTGATCATGCACTGATCACGTGACTGATCATGCACTGATCACGTGGCTATCATGCACTGATCACGTGGCTGATCATGCACTGATCACGTAGCTACCATGCACTGATCACGTGACTGATCATGCACTGATCACGTAATTGATCATGCACTGATCACGTGGCTATCATGCACTGATCACGTGGCTGATCATGCACTGATCACGTGACTGATCATGCACTGATCACGTGGCTATCATGCACTGATCACGTGGCTGATCATGCACTGATCACGTGGCTGATCATGCACTGATCACGTGACTGATCATGCACTGATCACGTGACTGATCATGCACTGATCACGTGGCTATCATGCACTGATCACGTGGCTGATCATGCACTGATCACGTAGCTACCATGTACTGGTCACGTGACTGATCATGCACTGATCACGTGACTGATCATGCACTGATCACGTGGCTATCATGCACTGATCACGTGGCTGATCATGCACTGATCACGTGACTGATCATGCACTGATCACGTGACTGATCATGCACTGATCACGTGGCTATCATGCACTGATCACGTGGCTGATCATGCACTGATCACGTGGCTGATCATGCACTGATCACGTGACTGATCATGCACTGATCACGTGACTATCATGCACTGATCACGTGGCTATCATGCACTGATCACGTGGCTGATCATGCACTGATCACGTAGCTATCATGCACTGATCACGTGACTGATCATGCACTGATCACGTGACTGATCATGCACTGATCACGTGGCTATCATGCACTGATCACGTGACTGATCATGCACTGATCACGTCTATATCATGCACTGATCACGTGACTGATCATGCACTGATCACGTGGATGATCATGCACTGATCACGTGACTGATCATGCACTGATCACGTGGCTGATCATGCACTGATCACGTGACTTATCATGCACTGTTCACGTGACTGATCATGCACTGATCACGTGACTGATCATGCACTGATCACGTGGCTATCATGCACTACTCACGTGGCTGATCATGCAATGATCATGTAGCTACCATGTACTGGTCACGTGACTGATCATACACCCATCAGGTGACTGATCATGCACTGATCACGTGGCTATCATGCACTGATCACGTGGCTGATCATGCACTGATCACCTGCCTGATCATGCACTGATCACGTGACTGATCATGCACTGATCACGTGGCTATCATGCACTGATCACGTGGCTGATCATGCACTGATCACGTGGCTGATCATGCACTGATACCGTGACTGAGCATGGACTGATCACATGACTATCATGTAGTGATCACGTGACTTAATGGCGCTGATCATGTGACTGATCATGCGCTGATCATGTTTGCTATCATACACTGATCATGTGCCTCTGGAGGCAATAAACAAAGAGCTGAGTAGGCACGAATCAAACAGTCAGCAGGCAATAATCATGGAACTCAGGTGTGAGGAATCATGCTGCTCAGCTGGCAATAATCAAGCAGCTGAGCAGGCAGGAATTACGCAGCACAGCTGGCAATTGTCAAGCAGATGACAGGCAGGAATCGTGCAGCTCAGCTGGCAATTGTCAAGCAGATGAGCAGACAGTAATCACGCAGCTCAGCAGGCCCAGATCACGTGACTGAGCATGCACTGTTCACGTGGCTGATCATACACTGATCACGTGACTGATCATGCACTGATCACGTGGCTATCATGCACTGATCACGTGGCTGATCATACACTGATCACGTAACTGATCATGCACTGATCACGTGGCTATCATGCACTGATCACGTGGCTGATCATGCACTGATCACGTGGCTGATCATGCACTGATCACGTGGCTGATCATGCACTGATCACGTAACTGATCATGCACTGATCACGTGGCTGATCATGCACTGATCACGTGGCTATCATGCACTGATCACGTGGCTGATCATGCACTGATCACGTGACTGATCATGCACTGATCACTGGCTATCATGCACTCATCACTGGCTATCATGCACTGATCACGTGGCTGATCATGCACTGATCACGTGACTGATCATGCACTGATCACGTCTATATCATGCACTGATCACGTGACTGATCATGCACTGATCACGGATGATCATACACTGATCATGTGACTGATCATGCACTGATCACGTGGCTATCATGCACTGATCACGTGGCTGATCATGCACTGATCACGTAGCTATCATGCACTGATCACGTGACTGATCATGCACTGATCACGTAATTGATCATGCACTGATCACGTGACTTATCATGCACTGATCACGTGACTGATCATGCACTGATCACGTGACTGATCATGCACTGATCACGTGGCTATCATGCACTACTCACGTGGCTGATCATGCAATGATCATGTAGCTACCATGTACTGGTCACGTGACTGATCATACACCCATCAGGTGACTGATCATGCACTGATCACGTGGCTATCATGCACTGATCACGTGGCTGATCATGCACTGATCACCTGCCTGGTCATGCACTGATCACGTGACTGATCATGCACTGATCACGTGGCTATCATGAACTGATCACGTGGCTGATCATGCACTGATCACGTGGCTGATCATGCACTGATACCGTGACTGAGCATGGACTGATCACATGACTATCATGTAGTGATCACGTGACTTAATGGCGCTGATCATGTGACTGATCATGCACTGATCATGTTTGCTATCATACACTGATCATGTGCCTCTGGAGGCAATAAACAAAGAGCTGAGTAGGCACGAATCAAACAGTCAGCAGGCAATAATCATGGAACTCAGCTGTGAGGAATCATGCTGCTCAGCTGGCAATAATCAAGCAGCTGAGCAGGCAGGAATTACGCAGCACAGCTGGCAATTGTCAAGCAGATGACAGGCAGGAATCGTGCAGCTCAGCTGGCAATTGTCAAGCAGATGAGCAGACAGTAATCACGCAGCTCAGCAGGCCCTGATCACGTGACTGAGCATGCACTGTTCACGTGGCTGATCATACACTGATCACGTGACTGATCATGCACTGATCACGTGGCTATCATGCACTGATCACGTGGCTGATCATACACTGTTCACGTGTCTGACCATGCACTGATCACGTGGCTGATCATACACTGCTCACGTAACTGATCATGCACTGATCACGTGGCTGATCATGCACTGATCACGTGGCTGATCATGCACTGTTCACGTGGCTGATCATACACTGATCACGTGACTGATCATGCACTGATCACTGGCTATCATGCACTCATCACTGGCTATCATGCACTGATCACGTGGCTGATCATGCACTGATCACGTGACTGATCATGCACTGATCACGTCTATATCATGCACTGATCACGTGACTGATCATGCACTGATCACGTGATGATCATGCACTGATCATGCGATGATCATGCACTGATCACGTGGCTATCATGCACTGCTCACGTGGCTGATCATGCAATGATCACGTAGCTACCATGTACTGGTCACGTGACTGATCATGCACTGATCACGTAATTGATCATGCACTGATCACGTGACTGATCATGCACTGATCACGTGACTGATCATGCACTGATCACGTGGCTATCATGCACTGATCACGTGGCTGATCATGCACTGATCACGTGACTGATCATGCACTGATCACGTGGCTATCATGCACTGATCACGTGGCTGATCATGCACTGATCACGTGACTGATCATGCACTGATCACGTGGCTATCATGCACTGATCACGTGGCTGATCATGCACTGATCACGTAGCTATCATGCACTGATCACGTGACTGATCATGCACTGATCACGTGGCTGATCATGCACTGATCACGTGGCTATCATGCACTGATCACGTGGCTGATCATGCACTGATCACGTAGCTATCATGCACTGATCACGTGACTGATCATGCACTGATCACGTAATTGATCATGCACTGATCACGTGACTGATCATGCACTGATCACGTGACTGATCATGCACTGATCACGTGACTGATCATGCACTGATCACGTGGCTATCATGCACTACTCACGTGGCTGATCATGCAATGATCATGTAGCTACCATGTACTGGTCACGTGACTGATCATACACCCATCAGGTGACTGATCATGCACTGATCACGTGGCTATCATGCACTGATCACGTGGCTGATCATGCACTGATCACGTGCCTGATCATGCACTGATCACGTGACTGATCATGCACTGATCACGTGGCTATCATGCACTGATCACGTGGCTGATCATGCACTGATCACGTGGCTGATCATGCACTGATACCGTGACTGAGCATGGACTGATCACATGACTATCATGTAGTGATCACGTGACTTAATGGCGCTGATCATGTGACTGATCATGCACTGATCATGTTTGCTATCATACACTGATCATGTGCCTCTGGAGGCAATAAACAAAGAGCTGAGTAGGCACGAATCAAACAGTCAGCAGGCAATAATCATGGAACTCAGGTGTGAGGAATCATGCTGCTCAGCTGGCAATAATCAAGCAGCTGAGCAGGCAGGAATTACGCAGCACAGCTGATAATTGTCAAGCAGATGACAGGCAGGAATCATGCAGCTCAGCTGGCAATTGTCAAGCAGATGAGCAGACAGTAATCACGCAGCTCAGCAGGCCCTGATCACGTGACTGAGCATGCACTGTTCACGTGGCTGATCATACACTGATCACGTGACTGATCATGCACTGATCACGTGGCTATCATGCACTGATCACGTGGCTGATCATACACTGATCACGTGTCTGATCATGCACTGATCACGTGGCTGATCATGCACTGATCACGTGGCTGATCATGCACTGATCACGTGGCTATCATGCACTGATCACGTGACTGATCATGCACTGATCACGTGGCTGATCATGCACTGATCACGTGACTTATCATGCACTGATCACGTGACTGATCATGCACTGATCACGTGACTGATCATGCACTGATCACGTGGCTATCATGCACTACTCACGTGGCTGATCATGCAATGATCATGTAGCTACCATGTACTGGTCACGTGACTGATCATACACCCATCAGGTGATGATCATGCACTGATCACGTGGCTATCATGCACTGATCACGTGGCTGATCATGCACTGATCACCTGCCTGGTCATGCACTGATCACGTGACAAATCATGCACTGATCACGTGGCTATCATGCACTGATCACGTGGCTGATCATGCACTGATCACGTGGCTGATCATGCACTGATACCGTGACTGAGCATGGACTGATCACATGACTATCATGTAGTGATCACGTGACTTAATGGCGCTGATCATGTGACTGATCATGCGCTGATCATGTTTGCTATCATACACTGATCATGTGCCTCTGGAGGCAATAAACAAAGAGCTGAGTAGGCACGAATCAAACAGTCAGCAGGCAATAATCATGGAACTCAGGTGTGAGGAATCATGCTGCTCAGCTGGCAATAATCAAGCAGCTGAGCAGGCAGGAATTACGCAGCACAGCTGATAATTGTCAAGCAGATGACAGGCAGGAATCATGCAGCTCAGCTGGCAATTGTCAAGCAGATGAGCAGACAGTAATCACGCAGCTCAGCAGGCCCTGATCACGTGACTGAGCATGCACTGTTCACGTGGCTGATCATACACTGATCACGTGACTGATCATGCACTGATCACGTGGCTATCATGCACTGATCACGTGGCTGATCATACACTGATCACGTGACTGATCATGCACTGATCACGTGGCTATCATGCACTGATCACGTGGCTGATCATGCACTGATCACGTGGCTGATCATGCACTGATCACGTGGCTGATCATGCACTGATCACGTGACTGATCATGCACTGATCACGTGGCTGATCATGCACTGATCACGTGGCTATCATGCACTGATCACGTGGCTGATCATGCACTGATCACGTGACTGATCATGCACTGATCACTGGCTATCATGCACTCATTCACTGGCTATCATGCACTGATCACGTGGCTGATCATGCACTGATCACGTGACTGATCATGCACTGATCACGTCTATATCATGCACTGATCACATGACTGCCCATGCACTGATCACGTGGATGATCATACACTGATCATGTGACTGATCATGCACTGATCACGTGGCTATCATGCACTGATCACGTGGCTGATCATGCACTGATCACGTAGCTATCATGTACTGATCACGTGACTGATCATGCACTGATCACGTAATTGATCATGCACTGATCACGTGACTTATCATGCACTGATCACGTGTGATCATGCACTGATCACGTGACTGATCATGCACTGATCACGTGGCTATCATGCACTACTCACGTGGCTGATCATGCAATGATCATGTAGCTACCATGTACTGGTCAGTGACTGATCATACACCCATCAGGTGACTGATCATGCACTGATCACGTGGCTATCATGCACTGATCACGTGGCTGATCATGCACTGATCACCTGCCTGGTCATGCACTGATCACGTGACAAATCATGCACTGATCACGTAGCTATCATGAACTGATCACCTGGCTGATCATGCACTGATCACGTGGCTGATCATGCACTGATACCGTGACTGAGCATGGACTGATCACATGACTATCATGTAGTGATCACGTGACTTAATGGCGCTGATCATGTGACTGATCATGCGCTGATCATGTTTGCTATCATACACTGATCATGTGCCTCTGGAGGCAATAAACAAAGAGCTGAGTAGGCACGAATCAAACAGTCAGCAGGCAATAATCATGGAACTCAGGTGTGAGGAATCATGCTGCTCAGCTGGCAATAATCAAGCAGCTGAGCAGGCAGGAATTACGCAGCACAGCTGATAATTGTCAAGCAGATGACAGGCAGGAATCGTGCAGCTCAGCTGGCAATTGTCAAGCAGATGAGCAGACAGTAATCACGCAGCTCAGCAGGCCCAGATCACGTGACTGAGCATGCACTGTTCACGTGGCTGATCATACACTGATCACGTGACTGATCATGCACTGATCACGTGGCTATCATGCACTGATCACGTGGCTGATCATACACTGTTCACGTGTCTGATCATGCACTGATCACGTGGCTGATCATGCACTGATCACGTGGCTGATCATGCACTGATCACGTGGCTATCATGCACTGATCACGTGGCTGATCATGCACTGATCACGTGACTGATCATGCACTGATCACGTCTATATCATGCACTGATCACATGACTGATCATGCACTGATCACGTGGATGATCATACACTGATCATGTGACTGATCATGCACTGATCACGTGGCTATCATGCACTGCTCACGTGGCTGATCATGCAATGATCACGTAGCTACCATGTACTGGTCACGTGACTGATCATGCACTGATCACGTAATTGATCATGCACTGATCACGTGACTGATCATGCACTGATCACGTGACTGATCATGCACTGATCACGTGACTGATCATGCACTGATCACGTGGCTATCATGCACTGCTCACGTGGCTGATCATGCAATGATCACGTAGCTACCATGTACTGGTCACGTGACTGATCATGCACTGATCACGTAATTGATCATGCACTGATCACGTGGCTGATCATGCACTGATCACGTGACTGATCATGCACTGATCACGTGACTGATCATGCACTGATCACGTGACTGATCATGCACTGATCACCTGCCTGATCATGCACTGATCACGTGACAAATCATGCACTGATCACATAGCTATCATGCACTGATCACCTGGCTGATCATGCACTGATCACGTGGCTGATCATGCACTGATACCGTGACTGAGCATGGACTGATCACATGACTATCATGTAGTGATCACGTGACTTAATGGCGCTGATCATGTGACTGATCATGCACTGATCATGTTTGCTATCATACACTGATCATGTGCCTCTGGAGGCAATAAACAAAGAGCTGAGTAGGCACGAATCATACAGTCAGCAGGCAATAATCATGGAACTCAGCTGTGAGGAATCATGCTGCTCAGCTGGCAATAATCAAGCAGCTGAGCAGGCAGGAATTACGCAGCACAGCTGGCAATTGTCAAGCAGATGACAGGCAGGAATCGTGCAGCTCAGCTGGCAATTGTCAAGCAGATGAGCAGACAGTAATCACGCAGCTCAGCAGGCCCTGATCACGTGACTGAGCATGCACTGTTCACGTGGCTGATCATACACTGATCACGTGATGATCATGCACTGATCACTTGGATATCATGCACTGATCACGTGGCTGATCATACACTGTTCACGTGTCTGACCATGCACTGATCACGTGGCTGATCATACACTGCTCACGTAACTGATCATGCACTGATCACGTGGCTATCATGCACTGATCACGTGGCTGAACATGCACTGTTCACGTGGCTGATCACACACCTGTCACGTGACATATCATGCACTGATCACGTGGCACTCATGCACTGATCACGTGGCTGATCATACTCTGCTCACGTAACTCATCATGCACACATCACGTGGCTATCATGCACTGCTCACGTGGCTCGTCATGGAATGATCACGTAGCTACCATATACTGGTCACGTGACTGATCATGCACAGATCACGTAAATGATCATGCACTGTTCACGTGACTGATCATGTACTGATCACGTGACTGATCATGCACTGATCACGTGGCTATCATGCACTGCTCACGTGGCTGATCATGCAACGATCACGTAGCAACCATGTACTGGTCACGTGACTGATCATGCACTGATCACGTAATTGATCATGCACTGATCACGTGGCTCATCATGCACTGATCACGTGGCTGATCACACATGTATCACGTGACTGATCATGCACTGATCACGTGGCTCTCATGCACTGATCACGTGGCTATCATGCACTGATCACGTGGATATCATGCACTGATCACGTGGCTGATCACACACGTATCACATGACTGATCATGCACTGATCACGTGGCTATCATGCACTGATCACGTGGCTATCATGCACTGATCACGTGGCTGATCATGCAATGATCACGTAGCTACCATGTACTGGTCACGTGACTGATCATGCACTGATCACGTAATTGATCATGCACTGATCACGTGACTGATCATGCACTGATCACGTGACTGATCATGCACTGATCACGTGACTGATCATGCACTGATCACGTGGCTATCATGCACTGATCACGTGGCTGATCATGCACTGATCACGTAGCTACCATGCACTGGTCACGTGACTGATCATGCACTGATCACGTAATTGATCATGCACTGATCACGTGGCTGATCATGCACTGATCACGTGGCTGATCATGCACTGATCACGTGACTGATCATGCACTGATCACGTGACTGATCATGCACTGATCACGTGGCTATCATGCACTGATCACGTGGCTGATCATGCACTGATCACGTGCCTGATCATGCACTGATCACATGACTGATCATGCACTGATCACGTGACTGATCATGCACTGATCACGTGGCTATCATGCACTGATCACGTGGCTGATCATGCAATGATCATGTAGCTACCATGTACTGGTCAGTGACTGATCATACACTGATCACGTGACTGATCATGCACTGATCACGTGGCTATCATGCACTGATCACGTGGCTGATCATGCACTGATCACGTGCCTGATCATGCACTGATCACGTGACTGATCATGCACTGATCACGTGGCTATCATGCACTGATCACGTGGCTGATCATGCACTGATCACGTGGCTGATCATGCACTGATACGTGACTGATCATGCACTGATCACGTGACTGATCATGCAGTGATCACGTGGCTATCATGCACTACTCACGTGGCTGATCATGCAATGATCATGTAGCTACCATGTACAGGTCACGTGAATGATCATACACCCATCAGGTGACTGATCATGCACTGATCACGTGGCTATCATGCACTGATCACGTGACTGATCATGCACTGATCACGTCTATATCATGCACTGATCACATGACTGCCCATGCACTGATCACGTGGATGATCATACACTAATCATGTGACAGATCATGCACTGATCACGTGGCTGATCATGCACTGATACCGTGACTGAGCATGGACTGATCACATGACTATCATGTAGTGATCACGTGACTTAATGGCGCTGATCATGTGACTGATCATGCGCTGATCATGTTTGCTATCATACACTGATCATGTGCCTCTGGAGGCAATAAACAAAGAGCTGAGTAGGCACGAATCAAACAGTCAGCAGGCAATAATCATGGAACTCAGCTGTGAGGAATCATGCTGCTCAGCTGGCAATAATCAAGCAGCTGAGCAGGCAGGAATTACGCAGCACAGCTGGCAATTGTCAAGCAGATGACAGGCAGGAATCGTGCAGCTCAGCTGGCAATTGTCAAGCAGATGAGCAGACAGTAATCACGCAGCTCAGCAGGCCCAGATCACGTGACTGAGCATGCACTGTTCACGTGGCTGATCATACACTGATCACGTGACTGATCATGCACTGATCACGTGGCTATCATGCACTGATCACGTGGCTGATCATACACTGTTCACGTGTCTGACCATGCACTGATCACGTGGCTGATCATACACTGCTCACGTAACTGATCATGCACTGATCACGTGGCTATCATGCACTGATCACGTGGCTGATCATGCACTGATCACGTGGCTGATCATGCACTGATCACGTGACTGATCATGCACTGATCACGTCTATATCATGCACTGATCACGTGACTGATCATGCACTGATCACGTGGCTGATCATACACTGATCACGTGACTGATCATGCACTGATCACGTGGCTATCATGCACTGCTCACGTGGCTGATCATGCAATGATCACGTAGCTACCATGTACTGGTCACGTGACTGATCATGCACTGATCACGTAATTGATCATGCACTGATCACGTGACTGATCATGCACTGATCACGTGACTGATCATGCACTGATCACGTGACTGATCATGCACTGATCACGTGGCTATCATGCACTGATCACGTGGCTGATCATGCACTGATCACGTAGCTACCATGTACTGATCACGTGACTGATCATGCACTGATCACGTGACTGATCATGCACTGATCACGTGGCTATCATGCACTGATCACGTGGCTGATCATGCACTGATCACGTGACTGATCATGCACTGATCACGTCTATATCATGCACTGATCACGTGACTGATCATGCACTGATCACGTGGATGATCATGCACTGATCATGTGACTGATCATGCACTGATCACGTGGCTATCATGCACTGATCACGTGGCTGATCATGCACTGATCACGTGGCTATCATGCACTGATCACGTGACTGATCATGCACTGATCACGTGGCTGATCATGCACTGATCACGTGACTTATCATGCACTGATCACGTGACTGATCATGCACTGATCACGTGACTGATCATGCACTGATCACGTGGCTATCATGCACTACTCACGTGGCTGATCATGCAATGATCATGTAGCTACCATGTACTGGTCACGTGACTGATCATACACCCATCAGGTGACTGATCATGCACTGATCACGTGGCTATCATGCACTGATCACGTGGCTGATCATGCACTGATCACCTGCCTGGTCATGCACTGATCACGTGACTGATCATGCACTGATCACGTGGCTATCATGAACTGATCACCTGGCTGATCATGCACTGATCACGTGGCTGATCATGCACTGATACCGTGACTGAGCATGGACTGATCACATGACTATCATGTAGTGATCACGTGACTTAATGGCGCTGATCATGTGACTGATCATGCGCTGATCATGTTTGCTATCATACACTGATCATGTGCCTCTGGAGGCAATAAACAAAGAGCTGAGTAGGCACGAATCAAACAGTCAGCAGGCAATAATCATGGAACTCAGGTGTGAGGAATCATGCTGCTCAGCTGGCAATAATCAAGCAGCTGAGCAGGCAGGAATTACGCAGCACAGCTGGCAATTGTCAAGCAGATGACAGGCAGGAATCGTGCAGCTCAGCTGGCAATTGTCAAGCAGATGAGCAGACAGTAATCACGCAGCTCAGCAGGCCCAGATCACGTGACTGAGCATGCACTGTTCACGTGGCTGATCATACACTGATCACGTGACTGATCATGCACTGATCACGTGGCTATCATGCACTGATCACGTGGCTGATCATACACTGTTCACGTGTCTGACCATGCACTGATCACGTGGCTGATCATACACTGCTCACGTAACTGATCATGCACTGATCACGTGGCTGATCATGCACTGATCAGTGGCTATCATGCACTGATCACGTGGCTGATCATGCACTGATCACGTGACTGATCATGCACTGATCACTGGCTATCATGCACTCATTAACTGGCTATCATGCACTGATCACGTGGTTGATCATGCACTGATCACGTGACTGATCATGCACTGATCACGTCTATATCATGCACTGATCACATGACTGATCATGCACTGATCACCCGGATGATCATGCACTGATCATGTGACTGATCATGCACTGATCACGTGGCTATCATGCACTGCTCACGTGGCTGATCATGCAATGATCACGTAGCTACCATGTACTGGTCACGTGACTGATCATGCACTGATCACGTAATTGATCATGCACTGATCACGTGACTTATCATGCACTGATCACGTGAGTGATCATGCACTGATCACGTGACTGATCATGCACTGATCACGTGGCTATCATGCACTGCTCACGTGGCTGATCATGCAATGATCACGTAGCTACCATGTACTGGTCACGTGACTGATCATGCACTGATCACGTGACTGATCATGCACTGATCACGTGGCTGATCATGCACTGATCACGTGGCTGATCATGCACTGATCACGTGACTGATCATGCACTGATCACGTGACTGATCATGCACTGATCACGTGACTGATCATGCACTGATCACCTGCCTGGTCATGCACTGATCACGTGACAAATCATGCACTGATCACATAGCTATCATGAACTGATCACCTGGCTGATCATGCACTGATCACGTGGCTGATCATGCACTGATACCGTGACTGAGCATGGACTGATCACATGACTATCATGTAGTGATCACGTGACTTAATGGCGCTGATCATGTGACTGATCATGCACTGATCATGTTTGCTATCATACACTGATCATGTGCCTCTGGAGGCAATAAACAAAGAGCTGAGTAGGCACGAATCAAACAGTCAGCAGGCAATAATCATGGAACTCAGCTGTGAGGAATCATGCTGCTCAGCTGGCAATAATCAAGCAGCTGAGCAGGCAGGAATTACGCAGCACAGCTGGCAATTGTCAAGCAGATGACAGGCAGGAATCGTGCAGCTCAGCTGGCAATTGTCAAGCAGATGAGCAGACAGTAATCACGCAGCTCAGCAGGCCCTGATCACGTGACTGAGCATGCACTGTTCACGTGGCTGATCATACACTGATCACGTGATGATCATGCACTGATCACTTGGATATCATGCACTGATCACGTGGCTGATCATACACTGTTCACGTGTCTGACCATGCACTGATCACGTGGCTGATCATACACTGCTCACGTAACTGATCATGCACTGATCACGTGGCTATCATGCACTGATCACGTGGCTGAACATGCACTGTTCACGTGGCTGATCACACACCTGTCACGTGACATATCATGCACTGATCACGTGGCACTCATGCACTGATCACGTGGCTGATCATACTCTGCTCACGTAACTCATCATGCACACATCACGTGGCTATCATGCACTGCTCACGTGGCTCGTCATGGAATGATCACGTAGCTACCATATACTGGTCACGTGACTGATCATGCACAGATCACGTAAATGATCATGCACTGTTCACGTGACTGATCATGCACTGATCACGTGTCTGATCATTCACTGATCACGTTACTGATCATGCACTGATCACGTGGCTATCATGCACTGCTCACGTGGCTGATCATGCAACGATCACGTAGCAACCATGTACTGGTCACGTGACTGATCATGCACTGATCACGTAATTGATCATGCACTGATCACGTGGCTCATCATGCACTGATCACGTGGCTGATCACACATGTATCACGTGACTGATCATGCACTGATCACGTGGCTATCATGCACTGATCACGTGGCTATCATGCACTGATCACGTGGCTGATCACACACGATCACATGACTGATCATGCACTGATCACGTGGCTATCATGCACTGATCACGTGGCTATCATGCACTGATCACGTGGCTGATCATGCAATGATCACGTAGCTACCATGTACTGGTCACGTGACTGATCATGCACTGATCACGTAATTGATCATGCACTGATCACGTGACTGATCATGCACTGATCACGTGACTGATCATGCACTGATCACGTGACTGATCATGCACTGATCACGTGGCTATCATGCACTGATCACGTGGCTGATCATGCACTGATCACGTAGCTACCATGCACTGATCACGTGACTGATCATGCACTGATCACGTAATTGATCATGCACTGATCACGTGGCTGATCATGCACTGATCACGTGGCTGATCATGCACTGATCACGTGACTGATCATGCACTGATCACGTGACTGATCATGCACTGATCACGTGGCTATCATGCACTGATCACGTGGCTGATCATGCACTGATCACGTGCTGATCATGCACTGATCACATGACTGATCATGCACTGATCACGTGACTGATCATGCACTGATCACGTGGCTATCATGCACTATCACGTGGCTGATCATGCAATGATCATGTAGCTACCATGTACTGGTCAGTGACTGATCATGCACTGATCAGGTGACTGATCATGCACTGATCACGTGGCTATCATGCACTGATCACGTGGCTGATCATACACTGATCACGTGCCTGATCATGCACTGATCACGTGACTGATCATGCACTGATCACGTAGCTATCATGCACTGATCACGTGGCTGATCATGCACTGATCACGTGGCTGATCATGCACTGATACGTGACTGAGCATGGACTGATCACATGACTATCATGTAGTGATGACAGGCAGGAATCGTGCAGCTCAGCTGGCAATTGTCAAGCAGATGAGTAGACGGTAATCACGCAGCTCATCATGCACTGATCACGTGACTGATCATGCACTGATCACGTGGCTGATCATGCACTGATCACGTGACTGATCATGCACTGATCACGTGGCTATCATGCACTGATCACGTGGCTGATCATGCACTGATCACGTGACTGATCATGCACTGATCACGTGGCTATCATGCACTGATCACGTGGCTGATCATGCACTGATCACGTGGCTGATCATGCACTGATCACGTGGCTGATCATGCACTGATCACGTGACTGATCATGCACTGATCACGTGGCTGATCATGCACTGATCACGTGGCTATCATGCACTGATCACGTGGCTGATCATGCACTGATCACGTGACTGATCATGCACTGATCACGTGGCTGATCATGCACTGATCACGTGACTGATCATGCACTGATCACGTGGCTATCATGCACTGATCACGTGGCTGATCATGCACTGATCACGTGGCTGATCATGCACTGATCACGTGGCTGATCACACATGATCACGTGACTGATCATGCACTGATCACGTGGCTGATCATGCACTGATCACGTGGCTGATCATGCACTGATCACGTGGATATCATGCACTGATCACGTGGCTGATCACACACGATCACGTGACTGATCATGCACTGATCACGTGGCTATCATGCACTGATCACGTGGCTGATCATGCACTGATCACGTGCCTGATCATGCACTGATCACATGACTGATCATGCACTGATCACGTGACTGATCATGCACTGATCACGTGGCTATCATGCACTATCACGTGGCTGATCATGCAATGATCATGTAGCTACCATGTACTGGTCACGTGACTGATCATGCACTGATCACGTGACTGATCATGCACTGATCACGTGGCTGATCATGCACTGATCACGTGGCTGATCATGCACTGATCACGTGGCTGATCATGCACTGATCACGTGACTGATCATGCACTGATCACGTGGCTGATCATGCACTGATCAGTGGCTATCATGCACTGATCACGTGGCTGATCATGCACTGATCACGTGACTGATCATGCACTGATCACTGGCTATCATGCACTGATCACTGGCTATCATGCACTGATCACGTGGCTGATCATGCACTGATCACGTGACTGATCATGCACTGATCACGTCTATATCATGCACTGATCACATGACTGATCATGCACTGATCACGTGGATGATCATGCACTGATCATGTGACTGATCATGCACTGATCACGTGGCTGATCATGCACTGATCACGTAGCTACCATGCACTGATCACGTGAGTGATCATGCACTGATCACGTAATTGATCATGCACTGATCACGTGACTGATCATGCACTGATCACGTGACTGATCATGCACTGATCACGTGACTGATCATGCACTGATCACGTGGCTATCATGCACTATCACGTGGCTGATCATGCAATGATCATGTAGCTACCATGTACTGGTCACGTGACTGATCATACACTGATCACGTGACTGATCATGCACTGATCACGTGGCTATCATGCACTGATCACGTGGCTGATCATGCACTGATCACGTGCCTGATCATGCACTGATCACGTGACTGATCATGCACTGATCACGTGGCTATCATGCACTGATCACGTGGCTGATCATGCACTGATCACGTGGCTGATCATGCACTGATCACGTGACTGATCATGCACTGATCACGTGACTATCATGCACTGATCACGTGGCTATCATGCACTGATCACGTGGCTGATCATGCACTGATCATGTAGCTACCATGTACTGGTCACGTGACTGATCATGCACTGATCACGTGACTGATCATGCACTGATCACGTGGCTATCATGCACTGATCACGTGACTGATCATGCACTGATCACGTCTATATCATGCACTGATCACATGACTGATCATGCACTGATCACGTGGATGATCATGCACTGATCACGTGACTGATCATGCACTGATCACGTGGCTGATCATGCACTGATCACGTGACTGATCATGCACTGATCACGTGACTGATCATGCACTGATCACGTGACTGATCATGCACTGATCACGTGGCTATCATGCACTGATCACGTGGCTGATCATGCACTGATCACGTAGCTACCATGCACTGGTCACGTGACTGATCATGCACTGATCACGTGACTGATCATGCACTGATCACGTGGCTATCATGCACTGATCACGTGGCTGATCATGCACTGATCACGTGACTGATCATGCACTGATCACGTGGCTGATCATGCACTGATCACGTGGCTATCATGCACTGATCACGTGGCTGATCATGCACTGATCACGTAGCTATCATGCACTGATCACGTGACTGATCATGCACTGATCACGTAATTGATCATGCACTGATCAGTGACTGATCATGCACTGATCACGTGACTGATCATGCACTGATCACGTGACTGATCATGCACTGATCACGTGGCTATCATGCACTGATCACGTGGCTGATCATGCAATGATCACGTAGCTACCATGTACTGGTCACGTGACTGATCATGCACTGATCACGTAACTGATCATGCACTGATCACGTGGCTGATCATGCACTGATCACGTGGCTGATCATGCACTGATCACGTGACTGATCATGCACTGATCACGTGACTGATCATGCACTGATCACGTGGCTGATCATGCACTGATCACGTGGCTGATCATGCACTGATCACGTGACTGATCATGCACTGATCACGTGACTGATCATGCACTGATCACGTGACTGATCATGCACTGATCACGTGGCTATCATGCACTGATCACGTGGCTGATCATGCACTGATCACGTGGCTGATCATGCACTGATCACGTGGCTGATCACACATGATCACGTGACTGATCATGCACTGATCACGTGGCTGATCATGCACTGATCACGTGGCTGATCATGCACTGATCACGTGGCTATCATGCACTGATCACGTGGCTGATCATGCACTGATCACGTGACTGATCATGCACTGATCACGTGGCTATCATGCACTGATCACGTGGCTGATCATGCACTGATCACGTGGCTGATCATGCACTGATCACGTGACTGATCATGCACTGATCACGTGACTGATCATGCACTGATCACGTGGCTATCATGCACTGATCACGTGGCTGATCATGCACTGATCACGTAGCTATCATGTACTGGTCACGTGACTGATCATGCACTGATCACGTGACTGATCATGCACTGATCACGTGGCTGATCATGCACTGATCACGTGGCTGATCATGCACTGATCACGTGGCTGATCATGCACTGATCACGTGACTGATCATGCACTGATCACGTGGCTGATCATGCACTGATCAGTGGCTATCATGCACTGATCACGTGGCTGATCATGCACTGATCACGTGACTGATCATGCACTGATCACTGGCTATCATGCACTGATCACTGGCTATCATGCACTGATCACGTGGCTGATCATGCACTGATCACGTGACTGATCATGCACTGATCACGTCTATATCATGCACTGATCACGTGACTGATCATGCACTGATCACGTGGATGATCATGCACTGATCATGTGACTGATCATGCACTGATCACGTGGCTGATCATGCACTGATCACGTGGCTATCATGCACTGATCACGTGACTGATCATGCACTGATCACGTGGCTGATCATGCACTGATCACGTGACTGATCATGCACTGATCACGTGACTGATCATGCACTGATCACGTGACTGATCATGCACTGATCACGTGGCTATCATGCACTACTCACGTGGCTGATCATGCAATGATCATGTAGCTACCATGTACTGGTCACGTGACTGATCATACACTGATCAGGTGACTGATCATGCACTGATCACGTGGCTATCATGCACTGATCACGTGGCTGATCATGCACTGATCACGTGCCTGATCATGCACTGATCACGTGACTGATCATGCACTGATCACGTGGCTATCATGCACTGATCACGTGGCTGATCATGCACTGATCACGTGGCTGATCATGCACTGATACGTGACTGATCATGCACTGATCACATGACTATCATGCACTGATCACGTGGCTATCATGCACTGATCACGTGGCTGATCATGCACTGATCATGTAGCTACCATGTACTGGTCACGTGACTGATCATACACTGATCACGTGACTGATCATGCACTGATCACGTGGCTATCATGCACTGATCACGTGACTGATCATGCACTGATCACGTCTATATCATGCACTGATCACATGACTGATCATGCACTGATCACGTGGATGATCATGCACTGATCATGTGACAGATCATGCACTGATCACGTGGCTGATCATGCACTGATCACGTGACTGATCATGCACTGATCACGTGACTGATCATGCACTGATCACGTGACTGATCATGCACTGATCACGTGGCTATCATGCACTGATCACGTGGCTGATCATGCACTGATCACGTAGCTACCATGCACTGGTCACGTGACTGATCATACACTGATCACGTGACTGATCATGCACTGATCACGTGGCTATCATGCACTGATCACGTGGCTGATCATGCACTGATCACGTGGCTGATCATGCACTGATCACGTGACTGATCATGCACTGATCACGTGGCTATCATGCACTGATCACGTGGCTGATCATGCACTGATCACGTGGCTGATCATGCACTGATCACGTGACTGATCATGCACTGATCACGTGACTGATCATGCACTGATCACGTGGCTATCATGCACTGATCACGTGGCTGATCATGCACTGATCACGTAGCTATCATGCACTGATCACGTGACTGATCATGCACTGATCACGTGACTGATCATGCACTGATCACGTGGCTATCATGCACTGATCACGTGACTGATCATGCACTGATCACGTCTATATCATGCACTGATCACGTGACTGATCATGCACTGATCACGTGGATGATCATGCACTGATCATGTGACTGATCATGCACTGATCACGTGGCTATCATGCACTGATCACGTGGCTGATCATGCACTGATCACGTAGCTATCATGTACTGATCACGTGACTGATCATGCACTGATCACGTAATTGATCATGCACTGATCACGTGACTGATCATGCACTGATCACGTGACTGATCATGCACTGATCACGTGACTGATCATGCACTGATCACGTGGCTATCATGCACTGCTCACGTGGCTGATCATGCACTGATCACGTAGCTACCATGCACTGGTCACGTGACTGATCATGCACTGATCACGTGGCTGATCATGCACTGATCACGTGGCTGATCATGCACTGATCACGTGGCTGATCATGCACTGATCACGTGACTGATCATGCACTGATCACGTGACTGATCATGCACTGATCACGTGACTGATCATGCACTGATCACCTGCCTGATCATGCACTGATCACGTGACTGATCATGCACTGATCACATGGCTATCATGAACTGATCACGTGGCTGATCATGCACTGATCACGTGGCTGATCATGCACTGATACCGTGACTGAGCATGGACTGATCACATGACTATCATGTAGTGATCACGTGACTTAATGGCGCTGATCATGTGACTGATCATGCACTGATCATGTTTGCTATCATACACTGATCATGTGCCTCTGGAGGCAATAAACAAAGAGCTGAGTAGGCACGAATCAAACAGTCAGCAGGCAATAATCATGGAACTCAGCTGTGAGGAATCATGCTGCTCAGCTGGCAATAATCAAGCAGCTGAGCAGGCAGGAATTACGCAGCACAGCTGGCAATTGTCAAGCAGATGACAGGCAGGAATCGTGCAGCTCAGCTGGCAATTGTCAAGCAGATGAGCAGACAGTAATCACGCAGCTCAGCAGGCCCTGATCACGTGACTGAGCATGCACTGTTCACGTGGCTGATCATACACTGATCACGTGATGATCATGCACTGATCACTTGGATATCATGCACTGATCACGTGGCTGATCATACACTGTTCACGTGTCTGACCATGCACTGATCACGTGGCTGATCATACACTGCTCACGTAACTGATCATGCACTGATCACGTGGCTATCATGCACTGATCACGTGGCTGAACATGCACTGTTCACGTGGCTGATCACACACCTGTCACGTGACATATCATGCACTGATCACGTGGCACTCATGCACTGATCACGTGGCTGATCATACTCTGCTCACGTAACTCATCATGCACACATCACGTGGCTATCATGCACTGCTCACGTGGCTCGTCATGGAATGATCACGTAGCTACCATATACTGGTCACGTGACTGATCATGCACAGATCACGTAAATGATCATGCACTGTTCACGTGACTGATCATGCACTGATCACGTGACTGATCATGCACTGATCACGTGACTGATCATGCACTGATCACGTGGCTATCATGCACTGCTCACGTGGCTGATCATGCAACGATCACGTAGCAACCATGTACTGGTCACGTGACTGATCATGCACTGATCACGTAATTGATCATGCACTGATCACGTGGCTCATCATGCACTGATCACGTGGCTGATCACACATGTATCACGTGACTGATCATGCACTGATCACGTGGCTATCATGCACTGATCACGTGGATATCATGCACTGATCACGTGGCTGATCACACACGATCACGTGACTGATCATGCACTGATCACGTGGCTATCATGCACTGATCACGTGGCTATCATGCACTGATCACGTGGCTGATCATGCAATGATCACGTAGCTACCATGTACTGGTCACGTGACTGATCATGCACTGATCACGTAATTGATCATGCACTGATCACGTGACTGATCATGCACTGATCACGTGACTGATCATGCACTGATCACGTGACTGATCATGCACTGATCACGTGGCTATCATGCACTGATCACGTGGCTGATCATGCACTGATCACGTAGCTACCATGCACTGATCACGTGACTGATCATGCACTGATCACGTAATTGATCATGCACTGATCACGTGGCTGATCATGCACTGATCACGTGGCTGATCATGCACTGATCACGTGACTGATCATGCACTGATCACGTGACTGATCATGCACTGATCACGTGGCTATCATGCACTGATCACGTGGCTGATCATGCACTGATCACGTGCTGATCATGCACTGATCACGTGACTGATCATGCACTGATCACGTGACTGATCATGCACTGATCACGTGGCTATCATGCACTATCACGTGGCTGATCATGCAATGATCATGTAGCTACCATGTACTGGTCAGTGACTGATCATACACTGATCACGTGACTGATCATGCACTGATCACGTGGCTATCATGCACTGATCACGTGGCTGATCATACACTGATCACGTGCCTGATCATGCACTGATCACGTGACTGATCATGCACTGATCACGTGGCTATCATGCACTGATCACGTGGCTGATCATGCACTGATCACGTGGCTGATCATGCACTGATACGTGACTGAGCATGGACTGATCACATGACTATCATGTAGTAGATGACAGGCAGGAATCATGCAGCTCAGCTGGCAATTGTCAAGCAGATGAGTAGACGGTAATCACGCAGCTCAGCATGCACTGATCACGTGACTGATCATGCACTGATCACGTGGCTGATCATACACTGATCACGTGACTGATCATGCACTGATCACGTGGCTATCATGCACTGATCACGTGGCTGATCATGCACTGATCACGTGACTGATCATGCACTGATCACGTGGCTATCATGCACTGATCACGTGGCTGATCATGCACTGATCACGTGACTGATCATGCACTGATCACGTGGCTGATCATGCACTGATCACGTGACTGATCATGCACTGATCACGTGGCTGATCATGCACTGATCACGTGGCTATCATGCACTGATCACGTGGCTGATCATGCACTGATCACGTGACTGATCATGCACTGATCACGTGGCTGATCATGCACTGATCACGTGACTGATCATGCACTGATCACGTGGCTATCATGCACTGATCACGTGGCTGATCATGCACTGATCACGTGGCTGATCATGCACTGATCACGTGGCTGATCACACATGATCACGTGACTGATCATGCACTGATCACGTGGCTATCATGCACTGATCACGTGGCTATCATGCACTGATCACGTGGATATCATGCACTGATCACGTGGCTGATCATGCACTGATCACGTGACTGATCATGCACTGATCACGTGGCTATCATGCACTGATCACGTGGCTGATCATGCACTGATCACGTGCCTGATCATGCACTGATCACATGACTGATCATGCACTGATCACGTGACTGATCATGCACTGATCACGTGGCTATCATGCACTATCACGTGGCTGATCATGCACTGATCACGTAGCTACATGCACTGGTCACGTGACTGATCATGCACTGATCACGTGACTGATCATGCACTGATCACGTGGCTGATCATGCACTGATCACGTGACTGATCATGCACTGATCACGTGGCTGATCATGCACTGATCACGTGACTGATCATGCACTGATCACGTGGCTGATCATGCACTGATCAGTGGCTATCATGCACTGATCACGTGGCTGATCATGCACTGATCACGTGACTGATCATGCACTGATCACTGGCTATCATGCACTGATCACTGGCTATCATGCACTGATCACGTGGCTGATCATGCACTGATCACGTGACTGATCATGCACTGATCACGTCTATATCATGCACTGATCACATGACTGATCATGCACTGATCACGTGGATGATCATGCACTGATCATGTGACTGATCATGCACTGATCACGTGGCTGATCATGCACTGATCACGTAGCTATCATGCACTGATCACGTGACTGATCATGCACTGATCACGTAATTGATCATGCACTGATCACGTGACTGATCATGCACTGATCACGTGACTGATCATGCACTGATCACGTGACTGATCATGCACTGATCACGTGGCTATCATGCACTATCACGTGGCTGATCATGCACTGATCACGTAGCTACCATGTACTGGTCACGTGACTGATCATACACTGATCACGTGACTGATCATGCACTGATCACGTGGCTATCATGCACTGATCACGTGGCTGATCATGCACTGATCACGTGCCTGATCATGCACTGATCACGTGACTGATCATGCACTGATCACGTGGCTATCATGCACTGATCACGTGGCTGATCATGCACTGATCACGTGGCTGATCATGCACTGATCACGTGACTGATCATGCACTGATCACGTGACTATCATGCACTGATCACGTGGCTATCATGCACTGATCACGTGGCTGATCATGCACTGATCATGTAGCTACCATGTACTGGTCACGTGACTGATCATGCACTGATCACGTGACTGATCATGCACTGATCACGTGGCTATCATGCACTGATCACGTGACTGATCATGCACTGATCACGTCTATATCATGCACTGATCACGTGACTGATCATGCACTGATCACGTGGATGATCATGCACTGATCACGTGACTGATCATGCACTGATCACGTGGCTGATCATGCACTGATCACGTGACTGATCATGCACTGATCACGTGACTGATCATGCACTGATCACGTGACTGATCATGCACTGATCACGTGGCTATCATGCACTGATCACGTGGCTGATCATGCACTGATCACGTAGCTACCATGCACTGGTCACGTGACTGATCATGCACTGATCACGTGACTGATCATGCACTGATCACGTGGCTATCATGCACTGATCACGTGGCTGATCATGCACTGATCACGTGACTGATCATGCACTGATCACGTGGCTGATCATGCACTGATCACGTGGCTATCATGCACTGATCACGTGGCTGATCATGCACTGATCACGTGGCTATCATGCACTGATCACGTGACTGATCATGCACTGATCACGTGACTGATCATGCACTGATCAGTGACTGATCATGCACTGATCACGTGACTGATCATGCACTGATCACGTGACTGATCATGCACTGATCACGTGGCTATCATGCACTGATCACGTGGCTGATCATGCACTGATCACGTAGCTACCATGCACTGATCACGTGACTGATCATGCACTGATCACGTAATTGATCATGCACTGATCACGTGGCTGATCATGCACTGATCACGTGGCTGATCATGCACTGATCACGTGACTGATCATGCACTGATCACGTGACTGATCATGCACTGATCACGTGGCTGATCATGCACTGATCACGTGGCTGATCATGCACTGATCACGTGACTGATCATGCACTGATCACGTGGCTGATCATGCACTGATCACGTGACTGATCATGCACTGATCACGTGGCTATCATGCACTGATCACGTGGCTGATCATGCACTGATCACGTGGCTGATCATGCACTGATCACGTGGCTGATCACACATGATCACGTGACTGATCATGCACTGATCACGTGGCTGATCATGCACTGATCACGTGGCTGATCATGCACTGATCACGTGGCTATCATGCACTGATCACGTGGCTGATCACACTGATCACGTGACTGATCATGCACTGATCACGTGGCTATCATGCACTGATCACGTGGCTGATCATGCACTGATCACGTGGCTGATCATGCACTGATCACGTGACTGATCATGCACTGATCACGTGACTGATCATGCACTGATCACGTGGCTATCATGCACTGATCACGTGGCTGATCATGCACTGATCACGTAGCTATCATGTACTGGTCACGTGACTGATCATGCACTGATCACGTGACTGATCATGCACTGATCACGTGGCTGATCATGCACTGATCACGTGGCTGATCATGCACTGATCACGTGGCTGATCATGCACTGATCACGTGACTGATCATGCACTGATCACGTGGCTGATCATGCACTGATCACGTGGCTATCATGCACTGATCACGTGGCTGATCATGCACTGATCACGTGACTGATCATGCACTGATCACTGGCTATCATGCACTGATCACTGGCTATCATGCACTGATCACGTGGCTGATCATGCACTGATCACGTGACTGATCATGCACTGATCACGTCTATATCATGCACTGATCACGTGACTGATCATGCACTGATCACGTGGATGATCATGCACTGATCATGTGACTGATCATGCACTGATCACGTGGCTGATCATGCACTGATCACGTGGCTATCATGCACTGATCACGTGACTGATCATGCACTGATCACGTGGCTGATCATGCACTGATCACGTGACTGATCATGCACTGATCACGTGACTGATCATGCACTGATCACGTGACTGATCATGCACTGATCACGTGGCTATCATGCACTATCACGTGGCTGATCATGCAATGATCATGTAGCTACCATGTACTGGTCACGTGACTGATCATGCACTGATCACGTGACTGATCATGCACTGATCACGTGGCTATCATGCACTGATCACGTGGCTGATCATGCACTGATCACGTGCCTGATCATGCACTGATCACGTGACTGATCATGCACTGATCACGTGGCTATCATGCACTGATCACGTGGCTGATCATGCACTGATCACGTGGCTGATCATGCACTGATCACGTGACTGATCATGCACTGATCACGTGACTATCATGCACTGATCACGTGGCTATCATGCACTGATCACGTGGCTGATCATGCACTGATCATGTAGCTATCATGTACTGATCACGTGACTGATCATGCACTGATCACGTGACTGATCATGCACTGATCACGTGGCTATCATGCACTGATCACGTGACTGATCATGCACTGATCACGTCTATATCATGCACTGATCACATGACTGATCATGCACTGATCACGTGGCTGATCATGCACTGATCACGTGACTGATCATGCACTGATCACGTGGCTGATCATGCACTGATCACGTGACTGATCATGCACTGATCACGTGACTGATCATGCACTGATCACGTGACTGATCATGCACTGATCACGTGGCTATCATGCACTGATCACGTGGCTGATCATGCACTGATCACGTAGCTACCATGCACTGGTCACGTGACTGATCATGCACTGATCACGTGACTGATCATGCACTGATCACGTGGCTATCATGCACTGATCACGTGGCTGATCATGCACTGATCACGTGCCTGATCATGCACTGATCACGTGACTGATCATGCACTGATCACGTGGCTATCATGCACTGATCACGTGGCTGATCATGCACTGATCACGTGGCTGATCATGCACTGATCACGTGACTGATCATGCACTGATCACGTGACTATCATGCACTGATCACGTGGCTATCATGCACTGATCACGTGGCTGATCATGCACTGATCATGTAGCTACCATGTACTGATCACGTGACTGATCATGCACTGATCACGTGACTGATCATGCACTGATCACGTGGCTATCATGCACTGATCACGTGACTGATCATGCACTGATCACGTCTATATCATGCACTGATCACATGACTGATCATGCACTGATCACGTGGATGATCATGCACTGATCACGTGACTGATCATGCACTGATCACGTGGCTGATCATGCACTGATCACGTGACTGATCATGCACTGATCACGTGACTGATCATGCACTGATCACGTGACTGATCATGCACTGATCACGTGGCTATCATGCACTGATCACGTGGCTGATCATGCACTGATCACGTAGCTACCATGCACTGGTCACGTGACTGATCATGCACTGATCACGTGACTGATCATGCACTGATCACGTGGCTATCATGCACTGATCACGTGGCTGATCATGCACTGATCACGTGACTGATCATGCACTGATCACGTGGCTATCATGCACTGATCACGTGGCTATCATGCACTGATCACGTGGCTGATCATGCACTGATCACGTGGCTATCATGCACTGATCACGTGACTGATCATGCACTGATCACGTGATTGATCATGCACTGATCAGTGACTGATCATGCACTGATCACGTGACTGATCATGCACTGATCACGTGACTGATCATGCACTGATCACGTGGCTATCATGCACTGATCACGTGGCTGATCATGCACTGATCACGTAGCTACCATGCACTGATCACGTGACTGATCATGCACTGATCACGTAATTGATCATGCACTGATCACGTGGCTGATCATGCACTGATCACGTGGCTGATCATGCACTGATCACGTGACTGATCATGCACTGATCACGTGACTGATCATGCACTGATCACGTGGCTGATCATGCACTGATCACGTGGCTGATCATGCACTGATCACGTGACTGATCATGCACTGATCACGTGGCTGATCATGCACTGATCACGTGACTGATCATGCACTGATCACGTGGCTGATCATGCACTGATCACGTGGCTGATCATGCACTGATCACGTGGCTGATCATGCACTGATCACGTGGCTGATCACACATGATCACGTGACTGATCATGCACTGATCACGTGGCTATCATGCACTGATCACGTGGCTGATCATGCACTGATCACGTGGCTATCATGCACTGATCACGTGGCTGATCATGCACTGATCACGTGACTGATCATGCACTGATCACGTGGCTATCATGCACTGATCACGTGGCTGATCATGCACTGATCACGTGGCTGATCATGCACTGATCACGTGACTGATCATGCACTGATCACGTGACTGATCATGCACTGATCACGTGGCTATCATGCACTGATCACGTGGCTGATCATGCACTGATCACGTAGCTACCATGCACTGGTCACGTGACTGATCATGCACTGATCACGTGACTGATCATGCACTGATCACGTGGCTATCATGCACTGATCACGTGGCTGATCATGCACTGATCACGTGACTGATCATGCACTGATCACGTGACTGATCATGCACTGATCACGTGGCTATCATGCACTGATCACGTGGCTGATCATGCACTGATCACGTGGCTGATCATGCACTGATCACGTGACTGATCATGCACTGATCACGTGACTGATCATGCACTGATCACGTGGCTATCATGCACTACTCACGTGGCTGATCATGCAATGATCATGTAGCTACCATGTACAGGTCACGTGAATGATCATACACCCATCAGGTGACTGATCATGCACTGATCACGTGGCTATCATGCACTGATCACGAGACTGATCATGCACTGATCACGTCCTATATCATGCACTGATCACATGACTGCCCATGCACTGATCACGTGGATGATCATACACTAATCATGTGACAGATCATGCACTGATCACGTGGCTGATCATGCACTGATACCGTGACTGAGCATGGACTGATCACATGACTATCATGTAGTGATCACGTGACTTAATGGCGCTGATCATGTGACTGATCATGCGCTGATCATGTTTGCTATCATACACTGATCATGTGCCTCTGGAGGCAATAAACAAAGAGCTGAGTAGGCACGAATCAAACAGTCAGCAGGCAATAATCATGGAACTCAGCTGTGAGGAATCATGCTGCTCAGCTGGCAATAATCAAGCAGCTGAGCAGGCAGGAATTACGCAGCACAGCTGGCAATTGTCAAGCAGATGACAGGCAGGAATCGTGCAGCTCAGCTGGCAATTGTCAAGCAGATGAGCAGACAGTAATCACGCAGCTCAGCAGGCCCAGATCACGTGACTGAGCATGCACTGTTCACGTGGCTGATCATACACTGATCACGTGACTGATCATGCACTGATCACGTGGCTGATCATGCACTGATCACGTGGCTGATCATGCACTGATCACGTGGCTGATCATGCACTGATCACGTGGCTGATCATGCACTGATCACGTGGCTGATCATGCACTGATCACGTGACTGATCATGCACTGATCACGTGGCTATCATGCAC
Source organism: Bos javanicus (assembly GCF_032452875.1). Taxonomy (NCBI): domain Eukaryota; kingdom Metazoa; phylum Chordata; class Mammalia; order Artiodactyla; family Bovidae; genus Bos; species Bos javanicus. The sequence goes on from NW_026893721.1 coordinate 174,094, forward strand.
TGATTCACTGGCTATCATGCACTGATCACGTGGCTGATCATGCACTGATCACGTGACTGATCATGCACTGATCACGTCTATATCATGCACTGATCACGTGACTGATCATGCACTGATCACGTGGATGATCATGCACTGATCATGTGACTGATCATGCACTGATCACGTGGCTATCATGCACTGATCACGTGGCTGATCATGCACTGATCACGTAGCTATCATGCACTGATCACGTGACTGATCATGCACTGATCACGTGACTGATCATGCACTGATCACGTGGCTATCATGCACTGATCACGTGGCTGATCATGCACTGATCACGTAGCTACCATGTACTGGTCACGTGACTGATCATGCACTGATCACGTAATGATCATGCACTGATCACGTGGCTGATCATGCACTGATCACGTGGCTGATCATGCACTGATCACGTGACTGATCATGCACTGATCACGTGACTGATCATGCACTGATCACGTGGCTATCATGCACTGATCACGTGGCTGATCATGCACTGATCACATGACTGATCATGCACTGATCACGTGACTGATCATGCACTGATCACGTGGCTATCATGCACTACTCACGTGGCTGATCATGCAATGATCATGTAGCTACCATGTACTGGTCACGTGACTGATCATACACCCATCAGGTGACTGATCATGCACTGATCACGTGGCTATCATGCACTGATCACGTGGCTGATCATGCACTGATCACCTGCCTGATCATGCACTGATCACGTGACTGATCATGCACTGATCACGTGGCTATCATGCACTGATCACGTGGCTGATCATGCACTGATCACGTGGCTGATCATGCACTGATACCGTGACTGAGCATGGACTGATCACATGACTATCATGTAGTGATCACGTGACTTAATGGCGCTGATCATGTGACTGATCATGCGCTGATCATGTTTGCTATCATACACTGATCATGTGCCTCTGGAGGCAATAAACAAAGAGCTGAGTAGGCACGAATCAAACAGTCAGCAGGCAATAATCATGGAACTCAGCTGTGAGGAATCATGCTGCTCAGCTGGCAATAATCAAGCAGCTGAGCAGGCAGGAATTACGCAGCACAGCTGGCAATTGTCAAGCAGATGACAGGCAGGAATCGTGCAGCTCAGCTGGCAATTGTCAAGCAGATGAGCAGACAGTAATCACGCAGCTCAGCAGGCCCTGATCACGTGACTGAGCATGCACTGTTCACGTGGCTGATCATACACTGATCACGTGACTGATCATGCACTGATCACGTGGCTATCATGCACTGATCACGTGGCTGATCATACACTGTTCACGTGTCTGACCATGCACTGATCACGTGGCTGATCATACACTGCTCACGTAACTGATCATGCACTGATCACGTGGCTATCATGCACTGATCACGTGGCTGATCATGCACTGATCACGTGACTGATCATGCACTGATCACGTCTATATCATGCACTGATCACGTGACTATCATGCACTGATCACGTGGCTGATCATACACTGATCATGTGACTGATCATGCACTGATCACGTGGCTATCATGCACTGCTCACGTGGCTGATCATGCAATGATCACGTAGCTACCATGTACTGGTCACGTGACTGATCATGCACTGATCACGTAATTGATCATGCACTGATCACGTGACTGATCATGCACTGATCACGTGACTGATCATGCACTGATCACGTGACTGATCATGCACTGATCACGTGGCTATCATGCACTGCTCACGTGGCTGATCATGCAATGATCACGTAGCTACCATGTACTGGTCACGTGACTGATCATGCACTGATCACGTAATTGATCATGCACTGATCACGTGGCTGATCATGCACTGATCACGTGGCTGATCATGCACTGATCACGTGACTGATCATGCACTGATCACGTGACTGATCATGCACTGATCACGTGACTGATCATGCACTGATCACGTGGCTATCATGCACTGATCACGTGGCTGATCATGCACTGATCACGTGGCTGATCATGCACTGATCACGTGACTATCATGCACTGATCACGTGGCATCATGCACTGATCACGTGGCTGATCATACACTGATCACGTAACTGATCATGCACTGATCACGTGGCTATCATGCACTGATCACGTGGCTGATCATGCAATGATCACGTAGCTACATATACTGATCACGTGACTGATCATGCACTGATCACGTGACTGATCATGCACTGATCACGTGACTGATCATGCACTGATCACGTGACTGATCATGCACTGATCACGTGGCTATCATGCACTGATCACGTGGCTGATCATGCACTGATCACGTGACTGATCATGCACTGATCACGTGACTGATCATGCACTGATCACGTGACTGATCATGCACTGATCACGTGGCTATCATGCACTGATCACGTGGCTGATCATGCACTGATCACGTGGCTGATCATGCACTGATCACGTGACTATCATGCACTGATCACGTGGCATCATGCACTGATCACGTGGCTGATCATACACTGATCATGTAACTGATCATGCACTGATCACGTGGCTATCATGCACTGATCACGTGGCTGTCATGCACTGATCACATTGCTACATATACTGATCACGTGACTGATCATGCACTGATCACGTGGCTGATCATGCACTGATCACGTGACTGATCATGCACTGATCACGTGACTGATCATGCACTGATCACGTGGCTATCATGCACTGATCACGTGGCTGATCATGCACTGATCACGTGCCTGATCATGCACTGATCACATGACTGATCATGCACTGATCACGTGACTGATCATGCACTGATCACGTGGCTATCATGCACTACTCACGTGGCTGATCATGCAATGATCATGTAGCTACCATGTACAGGTCACGTGAATGATCATACACCCATCAGGTGACTGATCATGCACTGATCACGTGGCTATCATGCACTGATCACGTGACTGATCATGCACTGATCACGTCTATATCATGCACTGATCACATGACTGCCCATGCACTGATCACGTGGATGATCATACACTAATCATGTGACAGATCATGCACTGATCACGTGGCTGATCATGCACTGATACCGTGACTGAGCATGGACTGATCACATGACTATCATGTAGTGATCACGTGACTTAATGGCGCTGATCATGTGACTGATCATGCGCTGATCATGTTTGCTATCATACACTGATCATGTGCCTCTGGAGGCAATAAACAAAGAGCTGAGTAGGCACGAATCAAACAGTCAGCAGGCAATAATCATGGAACTCAGGTGTGAGGAATCATGCTGCTCAGCTGGCAATAATCAAGCAGCTGAGCAGGCAGGAATTACGCAGCACAGCTGGCAATTGTCAAGCAGATGACAGGCAGGAATCGTGCAGCTCAGCTGGCAATTGTCAAGCAGATGAGCAGACAGTAATCACGCAGCTCAGCAGGCCCAGATCACGTGACTGAGCATGCACTGTTCACGTGGCTGATCATACACTGATCACGTGACTGATCATGCACTGATCACGTGGCTATCATGCACTGATCACGTGGCTGATCATACACTGTTCACGTGTCTGACCATGCACTGATCACGTGGCTGATCATGCACTGATCACGTGGCTATCATGCACTGATCACGTGGCTGATCATGCACTGATCACGTGACTGATCATGCACTGATCACTGGCTATCATGCACTGATCACGTGGCTATCATGCACTGATCACGTGGCTGATCATGCACTGATCACGTGACTGATCATGCACTGATCACGCCTATATCATGCACTGATCACGTGACTGATCATGCACTGATCACGTGGATGATCATGCACTGATCATGTGACTGATCATGCACTGATCACGTGGCTATCATGCACTGATCACGTGGCTGATCATGCAATGATCACGTAGCTACCATGTACTGGTCACGTGACTGATCATGCACTGATCACGTAATTGATCATGCACTGATCACGTGACTGATCATGCACTGATCACGTGACTGATCATGCACTGATCACGTGACTGATCATGCACTGATCACGTGGCTATCATGCACTGATCACGTGGCTGATCATGCACTGATCACGTGGCTATCATGCACTGATCACGTGACTGATCATGCACTGATCACGTGACTGATCATGCACTGATCACGTGGCTGATCATGCACTGATCACGTGGCTGATCATGCACTGATCACGTGACTGATCATGCACTGATCACGTGACTGATCATGCACTGATCACGTGGCTATCATGCACTGATCACGTGGCTGATCATGCACTGATCACGTGGCTGATCATGCACTGATCACGTGACTGATCATGCACTGATCACGTGACTGATCATGCACTGATCACGTGGCTATCATGCACTGATCACGTGGCTGATCATGCACTGATCACGTGCCTGATCATGCACTGATCACGTGACTGATCATGCACTGATCACGTGGCTATCATGCACTGATCACGTGGCTGATCATGCACTGATCACGTGGCTGATCATGCACTGATACCGTGACTGAGCATGGACTGATCACATGACTATCATGTAGTGATCACGTGACTTAATGGCGCTGATCATGTGACTGATCATGCACTGATCATGTTTGCTATCATACACTGATCATGTGCCTCTGGAGGCAATAAACAAAGAGCTGAGTAGGCACGAATCAAACAGTCAGCAGGCAATAATCATGGAACTCAGCTGTGAGGAATCATGCTGCTCAGCTGGCAATAATCAAGCAGCTGAGCAGGCAGGAATTACGCAGCACAGCTGGCAATTGTCAAGCAGATGACAGGCAGGAATCGTGCAGCTCAGCTGGCAATTGTCAAGCAGATGAGCAGACAGTAATCACGCAGCTCAGCAGGCCCTGATCACGTGACTGAGCATGCACTGTTCACGTGGCTGATCATACACTGATCACGTGATGATCATGCACTGATCACTTGGATATCATGCACTGATCACGTGGCTGATCATACACTGTTCACGTGTCTGACCATGCACTGATCACGTGGCTGATCATACACTGCTCACGTAACTGATCATGCACTGATCACGTGGCTATCATGCACTGATCACGTGGCTGAACATGCACTGTTCACGTGGCTGATCACACACCTGTCACGTGACATATCATGCACTGATCACGTGGCACTCATGCACTGATCACGTGGCTGATCATACTCTGCTCACGTAACTCATCATGCACACATCACGTGGCTATCATGCACTGCTCACGTGGCTCGTCATGGAATGATCACGTAGCTACCATATACTGGTCACGTGACTGATCATGCACTGATCACGTAAATGATCATGCACTGTTCACGTGACTGATCATGCACTGATCACGTGACTGATCATGCACTGATCACGTGGCTATCATGCACTGATCACGTGGCTGATCATGCACTGATCACGTGCCTGATCATGCACTGATCACGTGACTGATCATGCACTGATCACGTGACTGATCATGCACTGATCACGTGGCTATCATGCACTGATCACGTGGCTGATCATGCACTGATCACGTGGCTATCATGCACTGATCACGTGACTGATCATGCACTGATCACGTAATTGATCATGCACTGATCACGTGACTGATCATGCACTGATCACGTGACTGATCATGCACTGATCACGTGACTGATCATGCACTGATCACGTGGCTATCATGCACTGATCACGTGGCTGATCATGCACTGATCACGTAGCTATCATGCACTGATCACGTGACTGATCATGCACTGATCACGTGATTGATCATGCACTGATCACGTGGCTGATCATGCACTGATCACGTGGCTGATCATGCACTGATCACGTGACTGATCATGCACTGATCACGTGACTGATCATGCACTGATCACGTGGCTATCATGCACTGATCACGTGGCTGATCATGCACTGATCACGTGCCTGATCATGCACTGATCACATGACTGATCATGCACTGATCACGTGACTGATCATGCACTGATCACGTGGCTATCATGCACTACTCACGTGGCTGATCATGCAATGATCATGTAGCTACCATGTACAGGTCACGTGAATGATCATACACCCATCAGGTGACTGATCATGCACTGATCACGTGGCTATCATGCACTGATCACGAGACTGATCATGCACTGATCACGTCTATATCATGCACTGATCACATGACTGCCCATGCACTGATCACGTGGATGATCATACACTAATCATGTGACAGATCATGCACTGATCACGTGGCTGATCATGCACTGATACCGTGACTGAGCATGGACTGATCACATGACTATCATGTAGTGATCACGTGACTTAATGGCGCTGATCATGTGACTGATCATGCGCTGATCATGTTTGCTATCATACACTGATCATGTGCCTCTGGAGGCAATAAACAAAGAGCTGAGTAGGCACGAATCAAACAGTCAGCAGGCAATAATCATGGAACTCAGCTGTGAGGAATCATGCTGCTCAGCTGGCAATAATCAAGCAGCTGAGCAGGCAGGAATTACGCAGCACAGCTGGCAATTGTCAAGCAGATGACAGGCAGGAATCGTGCAGCTCAGCTGGCAATTGTCAAGCAGATGAGCAGACAGTAATCACGCAGCTCAGCAGGCCCTGATCACGTGACTGAGCATGCACTGTTCACGTGGCTGATCATACACTGATCACGTGACTGATCATGCACTGATCACGTGGCTATCATGCACTGATCACGTGGCTGATCATACACTGTTCACGTGTCTGACCATGCACTGATCACGTGGCTGATCATACACTGATCACGTGGCTGATCATGCACTGATCACGTGGCTGATCATGCACTGATCACGTGACTGATCATGCACTGATCACTGGCTATCATGCACTCATCACGTGGCTATCATGCACTGATCACGTGGCTGATCATGCACTGATCACGTGACTGATCATGCACTGATCACGCTATCATGCACTGATCACGTGACTGATCATGCACTGATCACGTGGATGATCATGCACTGATCACGTGACTGATCATGCACTGATCACGTGGCTATCATGCACTGATCACGTGGCTGATCATGCACTGATCACGTAGCTATCATGTACTGATCACGTGACTGATCATGCACTGATCACGTAATTGATCATGCACTGATCACGTGGCTGATCATGCACTGATCACGTGACTGATCATGCACTGATCACGTGACTGATCATGCACTGATCACGTGGCTATCATGCACTGATCACGTGGCTGATCATGCACTGATCACGTAGCTACCATGCACTGATCACGTGACTGATCATGCACTGATCACGTGATTGATCATGCACTGATCACGTGGCTGATCATGCACTGATCACGTGGCTGATCATGCACTGATCACGTGACTGATCATGCACTGATCACGTGACTGATCATGCACTGATCACGTGGCTATCATGCACTGATCACGTGGCTGATCATGCACTGATCACGTGCCTGATCATGCACTGATCACATGACTGATCATGCACTGATCACGTGACTGATCATGCACTGATCACGTGGCTATCATGCACTACTCACGTGGCTGATCATGCAATGATCATGTAGCTACCATGTACTGGTCACGTGACTGATCATACACCCATCAGGTGACTGATCATGCACTGATCACGTGGCTATCATGCACTGATCACGTGGCTGATCATGCACTGATCACGTGCCTGATCATGCACTGATCACGTGACTGATCATGCACTGATCACGTGGCTGATCATGCACTGATCACGTGGCTGATCATGCACTGATCACGTGGCTGATCATGCACTGATACCGTGACTGAGCATGGACTGATCACATGACTATCATGTAGTGATCACGTGACTTAATGGCGCTGATCATGTGACTGATCATGCACTGATCATGTTTGCTATCATACACTGATCATGTGCCTCTGGAGGCAATAAACAAAGAGCTGAGTAGGCACGAATCAAACAGTCAGCAGGCAATAATCATGGAACTCAGCTGTGAGGAATCATGCTGCTCAGCTGGCAATAATCAAGCAGCTGAGCAGGCAGGAATTACGCAGCACAGCTGGCAATTGTCAAGCAGATGACAGGCAGGAATCGTGCAGCTCAGCTGGCAATTGTCAAGCAGATGAGCAGACAGTAATCACGCAGCTCAGCAGGCCCTGATCACGTGACTGAGCATGCACTGTTCACGTGGCTGATCATACACTGATCACGTGATGATCATGCACTGATCACTTGGATATCATGCACTGATCACGTGGCTGATCATACACTGTTCACGTGTCTGACCATGCACTGATCACGTGGCTGATCATACACTGCTCACGTAACTGATCATGCACTGATCACGTGGCTATCATGCACTGATCACGTGGCTGAACATGCACTGTACACGTGGCTGATCACACACCTGTCACGTGACATATCATGCACTGATCACGTGGCACTCATGCACTGATCACGTGGCTGATCATACTCTACTCACGTAACTCATCATGCACACATCACGTGGCTATCATGCACTGCTCACGTGGTTCGTCATGGAATGATCACGTAGCTACCATATACTGGTCACGTGACTGATCATGCACTGATCACGTAAATGATCATGCACTGATCACGTGACTGATCATGCACTGATCACGTGACTGATCATGCACTGATCACGTGGCTATCATGCACTGATCACGTGGCTGATCATGCACTGATCACGTGCCTGATCATGCACTGATCACATGACTGATCATGCACTGATCACGTGACTGATCATGCACTGATCACGTGGCTATCATGCACTACTCACGTGGCTGATCATGCAATGATCATGTAGCTACCATGTACATGTCACGTGAATGATCATACACCCATCAGGTGACTGATCATGCACTGATCACGTGGCTATCATGCACTGATCACGTGACTGATCATGCACTGATCACGTCTATATCATGCACTGATCACATGACTGCCCATGCACTGATCACGTGGATGATCATACACTGATCATGTGACAGATCATGCACTGATCACGTGGCTGATCATGCACTGATACCGTGACTGAGCATGGACTGATCACATGACTATCATGTAGTGATCACGTGACTTAATGGCGCTGATCATGTGACTGATCATGCGCTGATCATGTTTGCTATCATACACTGATCATGTGCCTCTGGAGGCAATAAACAAAGAGCTGAGTAGGCACGAATCAAACAGTCAGCAGGCAATAATCATGGAACTCAGCTGTGAGGAATCATGCTGCTCAGCTGGCAATAATCAAGCAGCTGAGCAGGCAGGAATTACGCAGCACAGCTGGCAATTGTCAAGCAGATGACAGGCAGGAATCGTGCAGCTCAGCTGGCAATTGTCAAGCAGATGAGCAGACAGTAATCACGCAGCTCAGCAGGCCCTGATCACGTGACTGAGCATGCACTGTTCACGTGGCTGATCATACACTGATCACGTGACTGATCATGCACTGATCACGTGGCTATCATGCACTGATCACGTGGCTGATCATACACTGTTCACGTGTCTGACCATGCACTGATCACGTGGCTGATCATACACTGATCACGTGGCTATCATGCACTGATCACGTGGCTGATCATGCACTGATCACGTGACTGATCATGCACTGATCACTGGCTATCATGCACTGATCACGTGGCTATCATGCACTGATCACGTGGCTGATCATGCACTGATCACGTGACTGATCATGCACTGATCACGCTATATCATGCACTGATCACGTGACTGATCATGCACTGATCACGTGGATGATCATGCACTGATCATGTGACTGATCATGCACTGATCACGTGGCTGATCATGCACTGATCACGTGGCTATCATGCACTGATCACGTGGCTGATCATGCACTGATCACGTAGCTATCATGCACTGATCACGTGACTGATCATGCACTGATCACGTGACTGATCATGCACTGATCACGTGACTGATCATGCACTGATCACGTGACTGATCATGCACTGATCACGTGGCTATCATGCACTGATCACGTGGCTGATCATGCACTGATCACGTAGCTATCATGCACTGGTCACGTGACTGATCATGCACTGATCACGTAATTGATCATGCACTGATCACGTGGCTGATCATGCACTGATCACGTGGCTGATCATGCACTGATCACGTGACTGATCATGCACTGATCACGTGACTGATCATGCACTGATCACGTGGCTATCATGCACTGATCACGTGGCTGATCATGCACTGATCACGTGGCTGATCATGCACTGATCACGTGACTGATCATGCACTGATCACGTGACTGATCATGCACTGATCACGTGACTGATCATGCACTGATCACGTGGCTGATCATGCACTGATCACGTGACTGATCATGCACTGATCACGTGACTGATCATGCACTGATCACGTGGCTATCATGCACTGATCACGTGGCTGATCATGCACTGATCACGTGGCTGATCATGCACTGATCACGTGACTATCATGCACTGATCACGTGGCATCATGCACTGATCACGTGGCTGATCATACACTGATCACGTGACTGATCATGCACTGATCACGTGGCTATCATGCACTGATCACGTGGCTGTCATGCAATGATCACGTAGCTACATATACTGATCACGTGACTGATCATGCACTGATCACGTGGCTGATCATGCACTGATCACGTGACTGATCATGCACTGATCACGTGACTGATCATGCACTGATCACGTGGCTATCATGCACTGATCACGTGGCTGATCATGCACTGATCACGTGCCTGATCATGCACTGATCACATGACTGATCATGCACTGATCACGTGACTGATCATGCACTGATCACGTGGCTATCATGCACTACTCACGTGGCTGATCATGCAATGATCATGTAGCTACCATGTACAGGTCACGTGAATGATCATACACCCATCAGGTGACTGATCATGCACTGATCACGTGGCTATCATGCACTGATCACGAGACTGATCATGCACTGATCACGTCTATATCATGCACTGATCACATGACTGCCCATGCACTGATCACGTGGATGATCATACACTAATCATGTGACAGATCATGCACTGATCACGTGGCTGATCATGCACTGATACCGTGACTGAGCATGGACTGATCACATGACTATCATGTAGTGATCACGTGACTTAATGGCGCTGATCATGTGACTGATCATGCGCTGATCATGTTTGCTATCATACACTGATCATGTGCCTCTGGAGGCAATAAACAAAGAGCTGAGTAGGCACGAATCAAACAGTCAGCAGGCAATAATCATGGAACTCAGCTGTGAGGAATCATGCTGCTCAGCTGGCAATAATCAAGCAGCTGAGCAGGCAGGAATTACGCAGCACAGCTGGCAATTGTCAAGCAGATGACAGGCAGGAATCGTGCAGCTCAGCTGGCAATTGTCAAGCAGATGAGCAGACAGTAATCACGCAGCTCAGCAGGCCCAGATCACGTGACTGAGCATGCACTGTTCACGTGGCTGATCATACACTGATCACGTGACTGATCATGCACTGATCACGTGGCTATCATGCACTGATCACGTGGCTGATCATACACTGTTCACGTGTCTGACCATGCACTGATCACGTGGCTGATCATACACTGATCACGTGGCTATCATGCACTGATCACGTGGCTGATCATGCACTGATCACGTGACTGATCATGCACTGATCACGTGGCTATCATGCACTGATCACGTGGCTATCATGCACTGATCACGTGGCTGATCATACACTGATCACGTGACTGATCATGCACTGATCACGCTATATCATGCACTGATCACGTGACTGATCATGCACTGATCACGTGGCTGATCATGCACTGATCACGTGACTGATCATGCACTGATCACGTGGCTGATCATGCACTGATCACGTAGCTATCATGTACTGATCACGTGACTGATCATGCACTGATCACGTGGCTGATCATGCACTGATCACGTGACTGATCATGCACTGATCACGTGACTGATCATGCACTGATCACGTGACTGATCATGCACTGATCACGTGGCTATCATGCACTGATCACGTGGCTGATCATGCACTGATCACGTGGCTATCATGCACTGATCACGTGACTGATCATGCACTGATCACGTGATTGATCATGCACTGATCACGTGGCTGATCATGCACTGATCACGTGGCTGATCATGCACTGATCACGTGACTGATCATGCACTGATCACGTGACTGATCATGCACTGATCACGTGGCTATCATGCACTGATCACGTGGCTGATCATGCACTGATCACGTGCCTGATCATGCACTGATCACATGACTGATCATGCACTGATCACGTGACTGATCATGCACTGATCACGTGGCTATCATGCACTACTCACGTGGCTGATCATGCAATGATCATGTAGCTACCATGTACTGGTCACGTGACTGATCATACACCCATCAGGTGACTGATCATGCACTGATCACGTGGCTATCATGCACTGATCACGTGGCTGATCATGCACTGATCACCTGCCTGGTCATGCACTGATCACGTGACTGATCATGCACTGATCACGTGGCTGATCATGAACTGATCACGTGGCTGATCATGCACTGATCACGTGGCTGATCATGCACTGATACCGTGACTGAGCATGGACTGATCACATGACTATCATGTAGTGATCACGTGACTTAATGGCGCTGATCATGTGACTGATCATGCACTGATCATGTTTGCTATCATACACTGATCATGTGCCTCTGGAGGCAATAAACAAAGAGCTGAGTAGGCACGAATCAAACAGTCAGCAGGCAATAATCATGGAACTCAGCTGTGAGGAATCATGCTGCTCAGCTGGCAATAATCAAGCAGCTGAGCAGGCAGGAATTACGCAGCACAGCTGGCAATTGTCAAGCAGATGACAGGCAGGAATCGTGCAGCTCAGCTGGCAATTGTCAAGCAGATGAGCAGACAGTAATCACGCAGCTCAGCAGGCCCTGATCACGTGACTGAGCATGCACTGTTCACGTGGCTGATCATACACTGATCACGTGATGATCATGCACTGATCACTTGGATATCATGCACTGATCACGTGGCTGATCATACACTGTTCACGTGTCTGACCATGCACTGATCACGTGGCTGATCATACACTGCTCACGTAACTGATCATGCACTGATCACGTGGCTATCATGCACTGATCACGTGGCTGAACATGCACTGTTCACGTGGCTGATCACACACCTGTCACGTGACATATCATGCACTGATCACGTGGCACTCATGCACTGATCACGTGGCTGATCATACTCTGCTCACGTAACTGATCATGCACACATCACGTGGCTATCATGCACTGCTCACGTGGCTCGTCATGGAATGATCACGTAGCTACCATATACTGGTCACGTGACTGATCATGCACTGATCACGTAAATGATCATGCACTGTTCACGTGACTGATCATGCACTGATCACGTGACTGATCATGCACTGATCACGTGGCTATCATGCACTGATCACGTGGCTGATCATGCACTGATCACGTGCCTGATCATGCACTGATCACATGACTGATCATGCACTGATCACGTGACTGATCATGCACTGATCACGTGGCTATCATGCACTGATCACGTGGCTGATCATGCAATGATCATGTAGCTACCATGTACTGGTCACGTGACTGATCATACACCCATCAGGTGACTGATCATGCACTGATCACGTGGCTATCATGCACTGATCACGTGGCTGATCATGCACTGATCACTGCCTGATCATGCACTGATCACGTGACTGATCATGCACTGATCACGTGGCTATCATGCACTGATCACGTGGCTGATCATGCACTGATCACGTGGCTGATCATGCACTGATACCGTGACTGAGCATGGACTGATCACATGACTATCATGTAGTGATCACGTGACTTAATGGCACTGATCATGTGACTGATCATGCACTGATCATGTTTGCTATCATACACTGATCATGTGCCTCTGGAGGCAATAAACAAAGAGCTGAGTAGGCACGAATCAAACAGTCAGCAGGCAATAATCATGGAACTCAGCTGTGAGGAATCATGCTGCTCAGCTGGCAATAATCAAGCAGCTGAGCAGGCAGGAATTACGCAGCACAGCTGGCAATTGTCAAGCAGATGACAGGCAGGAATCGTGCAGCTCAGCTGGCAATTGTCAAGCAGATGAGCAGACAGTAATCACGCAGCTCAGCAGGCCCTGATCACGTGACTGAGCATGCACTGTTCACGTGGCTGATCATACACTGATCACGTGACTGATCATGCACTGATCACGTGACTGATCATGCACTGATCACGTGGCTGATCATGCACTGATCACGTGGCTGATCATGCACTGATCACGGGACTGATCATGCACTGATCACGGGCTGATCATGCACTGACACATGACTGATCATGCACTGATCACGTGGCTGATCATGCACTGATCACGTGGCTATCATGCACTGATCACGTGGCTGATCATGCACTGATCACGTGGCTGATCATGCACTGATCACGTGACTGATCATGCACTGATCACGTGACTGATCATGCACTGATCACGTGGCTATCATGCACTGATCACGTGGCTGATCATGCACTGATCACGTAGCTACATGCACTGATCACGTGACTGATCATGCACTGATCACGTGACTGATCATGCACTGATCACGTGGCTATCATGCACTGATCACGTGGCTGATCATGCACTGATACCGTGACTGAGCATGGACTGATCACATGACTATCATGTAGTGATCACGTGACTTAATGGCACTGATCATGTGACTGATCATGCACTGATCATGTTTGCTATCATACACTGATCATGTGCCTCTGGAGGCAATAAACAAAGAGCTGAGTAGGCACGAATCAAACAGTCAGCAGGCAATAATCATGGAACTCAGGTGTGAGGAATCATGCTGCTCAGCTGGCAATAATCAAGCAGCTGAGCAGGCAGGAATTACGCAGCACAGCTGGCAATTGTCAAGCAGATGACAGGCAGGAATCGTGCAGCTCAGCTGGCAATTGTCAAGCAGATGAGCAGACAGTAATCACGCAGCTCAGCAGCCCTGATCACGTGACTGAGCATGCACTGTTCACGTGGCTGATCATACACTGATCACGTGACTGATCATGCACTGATCACGTGGCTATCATGCACTGATCACGTGGCTGATCATACACTGATCACGTGTCTGACCATGCACTGATCACGTGGCTGATCATGCACTGATCAGTGGCTGATCATGCACTGATCACGTGGCTGATCATGCACTGATCACGTGACTGATCATGCACTGATCACTGGCTATCATGCACTGATCACGTGGCTATCATGCACTGATCACGTGGCTGATCATGCACTGATCACGTGACTGATCATGCACTGATCACGCCTATATCATGCACTGATCACGTGACTGATCATGCACTGATCACGTGGATGATCATACACTGATCATGTGACTGATCATGCACTGATCACGTGGCTATCATGCACTGATCACGTGGCTATCATGCACTGATCACGTGGCTGATCATGCACTGATCACGTAGCTATCATGCACTGATCACGTGACTGATCATGCACTGATCACGTGACTGATCATGCACTGATCACGTGACTGATCATGCACTGATCACGTGACTGATCATGCACTGATCACGTGGCTATCATGCACTGATCACGTGGCTGATCATGCAATGATCACGTAGCTATCATGCACTGATCACGTGACTGATCATGCACTGATCACGTAATTGATCATGCACTGATCACGTGGCTGATCATGCACTGATCACGTGGCTGATCATGCACTGATCACGTGACTGATCATGCACTGATCACGTGACTGATCATGCACTGATCACGTGGCTATCATGCACTGATCACGTGGCTGATCATGCACTGATCACGTGGCTGATCATGCACTGATCACGTGACTGATCATGCACTGATCACGTGACTGATCATGCACTGATCACGTGGCTGATCATGCACTGATCACGTGGCTGATCATGCACTGATCACGTGACTGATCATGCACTGATCACGTGACTGATCATGCACTGATCACGTGGCTATCATGCACTGATCACGTGGCTGATCATGCACTGATCACGTGGCTGATCATGCACTGATCACGTGACTATCATGCACTGATCACGTGGCATCATGCACTGATCACGTGGCTGATCATACACTGATCACGTAACTGATCATGCACTGATCACGTGGCTATCATGCACTGATCACGTGGCTGTCATGCAATGATCACGTAGCTACATATACTGATCACGTGACTGATCATGCACTGATCACGTGGCTGATCATGCACTGATCACGTGACTGATCATGCACTGATCACGTGACTGATCATGCACTGATCACGTGGCTATCATGCACTGATCACGTGGCTGATCATGCACTGATCACGTGCCTGATCATGCACTGATCACATGACTGATCATGCACTGATCACGTGACTGATCATGCACTGATCACGTGGCTATCATGCACTACTCACGTGGCTGATCATGCAATGATCATGTAGCTACCATGTACAGGTCACGTGAATGATCATACACCCATCAGGTGACTGATCATGCACTGATCACGTGGCTATCATGCACTGATCACGAGACTGATCATGCACTGATCACGTCTATATCATGCACTGATCACATGACTGCCCATGCACTGATCACGTGGATGATCATACACTAATCATGTGACAGATCATGCACTGATCACGTGGCTGATCATGCACTGATACCGTGACTGAGCATGGACTGATCACATGACTATCATGTAGTGATCACGTGACTTAATGGCGCTGATCATGTGACTGATCATGCGCTGATCATGTTTGCTATCATACACTGATCATGTGCCTCTGGAGGCAATAAACAAAGAGCTGAGTAGGCACGAATCAAACAGTCAGCAGGCAATAATCATGGAACTCAGCTGTGAGGAATCATGCTGCTCAGCTGGCAATAATCAAGCAGCTGAGCAGGCAGGAATTACGCAGCACAGCTGGCAATTGTCAAGCAGATGACAGGCAGGAATCGTGCAGCTCAGCTGGCAATTGTCAAGCAGATGAGCAGACAGTAATCACGCAGCTCAGCAGGCCCAGATCACGTGACTGAGCATGCACTGTTCACGTGGCTGATCATACACTGATCACGTGACTGATCATGCACTGATCACGTGGCTATCATGCACTGATCACGTGGCTGATCATACACTGTTCACGTGTCTGACCATGCACTGATCACGTGGCTGATCATACACTGATCACGTGGCTATCATGCACTGATCACGTGGCTGATCATGCACTGATCACGTGACTGATCATGCACTGATCACTGGCTATCATGCACTGATCACGTGGCTATCATGCACTGATCACGTGGCTGATCATACACTGATCACGTGACTGATCATGCACTGATCACGCCTATATCATGCACTGATCACGTGACTGATCATGCACTGATCACGTGGCTGATCATGCACTGATCACGTGACTGATCATGCACTGATCACGTGGCTGATCATGCACTGATCACGTAGCTATCATGTACTGATCACGTGACTGATCATGCACTGATCACGTAATTGATCATGCACTGATCACGTGACTGATCATGCACTGATCACGTGAGTGATCATGCACTGATCACGTGACTGATCATGCACTGATCACGTGGCTATCATGCACTGATCACGTGGCTGATCATGCACTGATCACGTAGCTACCATGTACTGGTCACGTGACTGATCATGCACTGATCACGTAATTGATCATGCACTGATCACGTGGCTGATCATGCACTGATCACGTGGCTGATCATGCACTGATCACGTGACTGATCATGCACTGATCACGTGACTGATCATGCACTGATCACGTGGCTATCATGCACTGATCACGTGGCTGATCATGCACTGATCACGTGCCTGATCATGCACTGATCACATGACTGATCATGCACTGATCACGTGACTGATCATGCACTGATCACGTGGCTATCATGCACTACTCACGTGGCTGATCATGCAATGATCATGTAGCTACCATGTACTGGTCACGTGACTGATCATACACCCATCAGGTGACTGATCATGCACTGATCACGTGGCTATCATGCACTGATCACGTGGCTGATCATGCACTGATCACCTGCCTGATCATGCACTGATCACGTGACTGATCATGCACTGATCACGTGGCTATCATGCACTGATCACGTGGCTGATCATGCACTGATCACGTGGCTGATCATGCACTGATACCGTGACTGAGCATGGACTGATCACATGACTATCATGTAGTGATCACGTGACTTAATGGCGCTGATCATGTGACTGATCATGCACTGATCATGTTTGCTATCATACACTGATCATGTGCCTCTGGAGGCAATAAACAAAGAGCTGAGTAGGCACGAATCAAACAGTCAGCAGGCAATAATCATGGAACTCAGCTGTGAGGAATCATGCTGCTCAGCTGGCAATAATCAAGCAGCTGAGCAGGCAGGAATTACGCAGCACAGCTGGCAATTGTCAAGCAGATGACAGGCAGGAATCGTGCAGCTCAGCTGGCAATTGTCAAGCAGATGAGCAGACAGTAATCACGCAGCTCAGCAGGCCCTGATCACGTGACTGAGCATGCACTGTTCACGTGGCTGATCATACACTGATCACGTGATGATCATGCACTGATCACTTGGATATCATGCACTGATCACGTGGCTGATCATACACTGTTCACGTGTCTGACCATGCACTGATCACGTGGCTGATCATACACTGCTCACGTAACTGATCATGCACTGATCACGTGGCTATCATGCACTGATCACGTGGCTGAACATGCACTGTTCACGTGGCTGATCACACACCTGTCACGTGACATATCATGCACTGATCACGTGGCACTCATGCACTGATCACGTGGCTGATCATACTCTGCTCACGTAACTCATCATGCACACATCACGTGGCTATCATGCACTGCTCACGTGGCTCGTCATGGAATGATCACGTAGCTACCATATACTGGTCACGTGACTGATCATGCACTGATCACGTAAATGATCATGCACTGTTCACGTGACTGATCATGCACTGATCACGTGACTGATCATGCACTGATCACGTGGCTATCATGCACTGATCACGTGGCTGATCATGCACTGATCACGTGCCTGATCATGCACTGATCACATGACTGATCATGCACTGATCACGTGACTGATCATGCACTGATCACGTGGCTATCATGCACTATCACGTGGCTGATCATGCAATGATCATGTAGCTACCATGTACTGGTCACGTGACTGATCATACACTGATCAGGTGACTGATCATGCACTGATCACGTGGCTATCATGCACTGATCACGTGGCTGATCATGCACTGATCACTGCCTGATCATGCACTGATCACGTGACTGATCATGCACTGATCACATGGCTATCATGCACTGATCACGTGGCTGATCATGCACTGATCACGTGGCTGATCATGCACTGATACCGTGACTGAGCATGGACTGATCACATGACTATCATGTAGTGATCACGTGACTTAATGGCACTGATCATGTGACTGATCATGCACTGATCATGTTTCCTATCATACACTGATCATGTGCCTCTGGAGGCAATAAACAAAGAGCTGAGTAGGCACGAATCAACCAGTCAGCAGGCAATAATCATGGAACTCAGCTGAGAGGAATCATGCTGCTCAGCTGGCAATAATCAAGCAGCTGAGCAGGCAGGAATTACGCAGCACAGCTGGCAATTGTCAAGCAGATGACAGGCAGTAATCGTGCAGCTCAGCTGGCAATTGTCAAGCAGATGAGCAGACAGTAATCACGCAGCTCAGCAGGCCCTGATCACGTGACTGAGCATGCACTGTTCACGTGGCTGATCATACACTGATCACGTGACTGATCATGCACTGATCACGTGACTGATCATGCACTGATCACGTGGCTGATCATGCACTGATCACGTGGCTGATCATGCACTGATCACGGGCTGATCATGCACTGATCACGGGCTATCATGCACTGACACATGACTGATCATGCACTGATCACGTGGCTGATCATGCACTGATCACGTGGCTATCATGCACTGATCACGTGGCTGATCATGCACTGATCACGTGGCTGATCATGCACTGATCACGTGACTGATCATGCACTGATCACGTGACTGATCATGCACTGATCACGTGGCTATCATGCACTGATCACGTGGCTGATCATGCACTGATCACGTAGCTACATGCACTGATCACGTGACTGATCATGCACTGATCACGTGACTGATCATGCACTGATCACGTGGCTATCATGCACTGATCACGTGGCTGATCATGCACTGATACCGTGACTGAGCATGGACTGATCACATGACTATCATGTAGTGATCACGTGACTTAATGGCACTGATCATGTGACTGATCATGCACTGATCATGTTTGCTATCATACACTGATCATGTGCCTCTGGAGGCAATAAACAAAGAGCTGAGTAGGCACGAATCAAACAGTCAGCAGGCAATAATCATGGAACTCAGGTGTGAGGAATCATGCTGCTCAGCTGGCAATAATCAAGCAGCTGAGCAGGCAGGAATTACGCAGCACAGCTGGCAATTGTCAAGCAGATGACAGGCAGGAATCGTGCAGCTCAGCTGGCAATTGTCAAGCAGATGAGCAGACAGTAATCACGCAGCTCAGCAGCCCTGATCACGTGACTGAGCATGCACTGTTCACGTGGCTGATCATACACTGATCACGTGACTGATCATGCACTGATCACGTGGCTATCATGCACTGATCACGTGGCTGATCATACACTGATCACGTGTCTGATCATGCACTGATCACGTGGCTGATCATGCACTGATCACGTGGCTGATCATGCACTGATCACGTGGCTGATCATGCACTGATCACGTGACTGATCATGCACTGATCACTGGCTATCATGCACTGATCACGTGGCTATCATGCACTGATCACGTGGCTGATCATGCACTGATCACGTGACTGATCATGCACTGATCACGCCTATATCATGCACTGATCACGTGACTGATCATGCACTGATCACGTGGATGATCATGCACTGATCATGTGACTGATCATGCACTGATCACGTGGCTATCATGCACTGATCACGTGGCTATCATGCACTGATCACGTGGCTGATCATGCAATGATCACGTAGCTATCATGCACTGATCACGTGACTGATCATGCACTGATCACGTGACTGATCATGCACTGATCACGTGACTGATCATGCACTGATCACGTGACTGATCATGCACTGATCACGTGGCTATCATGCACTGATCACGTGGCTGATCATGCACTGATCACGTAGCTATCATGCACTGATCACGTGACTGATCATGCACTGATCACGTAATTGATCATGCACTGATCACGTGGCTGATCATGCACTGATCACGTGGCTGATCATGCACTGATCACGTGACTGATCATGCACTGATCACGTGACTGATCATGCACTGATCACGTGGCTATCATGCACTGATCACGTGGCTGATCATGCACTGATCACGTGGCTGATCATGCACTGATCACGTGACTGATCATGCACTGATCACGTGACTGATCATGCACTGATCACGTGACTGATCATGCACTGATCACGTGGCTGATCATGCACTGATCACGTGACTGATCATGCACTGATCACGTGACTGATCATGCACTGATCACGTGGCTATCATGCACTGATCACGTGGCTGATCATGCACTGATCACGTGGCTGATCATGCACTGATCACGTGACTATCATGCACTGATCACGTGGCATCATGCACTGATCACGTGGCTGATCATGCACTGATCACGTGACTGATCATGCACTGATCACGTGGCTATCATGCACTGATCACGTGGCTGTCATGCAATGATCACGTAGCTACATATACTGATCACGTGACTGATCATGCACTGATCACGTGGCTGATCATGCACTGATCACGTGACTGATCATGCACTGATCACGTGACTGATCATGCACTGATCACGTGGCTATCATGCACTGATCACGTGGCTGATCATGCACTGATCACGTGCCTGATCATGCACTGATCACATGACTGATCATGCACTGATCACGTGACTGATCATGCACTGATCACGTGGCTATCATGCACTACTCACGTGGCTGATCATGCAATGATCATGTAGCTACCATGTACAGGTCACGTGAATGATCATACACCCATCAGGTGACTGATCATGCACTGATCACGTGGCTATCATGCACTGATCACGAGACTGATCATGCACTGATCACGTCTATATCATGCACTGATCACATGACTGCCCATGCACTGATCACGTGGATGATCATACACTAATCATGTGACAGATCATGCACTGATCACGTGGCTGATCATGCACTGATACCGTGACTGAGCATGGACTGATCACATGACTATCATGTAGTGATCACGTGACTTAATGGCGCTGATCATGTGACTGATCATGCGCTGATCATGTTTGCTATCATACACTGATCATGTGCCTCTGGAGGCAATAAACAAAGAGCTGAGTAGGCACGAATCAAACAGTCAGCAGGCAATAATCATGGAACTCAGCTGTGAGGAATCATGCTGCTCAGCTGGCAATAATCAAGCAGCTGAGCAGGCAGGAATTACGCAGCACAGCTGGCAATTGTCAAGCAGATGACAGGCAGGAATCGTGCAGCTCAGCTGGCAATTGTCAAGCAGATGAGCAGACAGTAATCACGCAGCTCAGCAGGCCCAGATCACGTGACTGAGCATGCACTGTTCACGTGGCTGATCATACACTGATCACGTGACTGATCATGCACTGATCACGTGGCTATCATGCACTGATCACGTGGCTGATCATACACTGTTCACGTGTCTGACCATGCACTGATCACGTGGCTGATCATACACTGATCACGTGGCTATCATGCACTGATCACGTGGCTGATCATGCACTGATCACGTGACTGATCATGCACTGATCACTGGCTATCATGCACTGATCACGTGGCTATCATGCACTGATCACGTGGCTGATCATACACTGATCACGTGACTGATCATGCACTGATCACGCCTATATCATGCACTGATCACGTGACTGATCATGCACTGATCACGTGGCTGATCATGCACTGATCACGTGACTGATCATGCACTGATCACGTGGCTGATCATGCACTGATCACGTAGCTATCATGTACTGATCACGTGACTGATCATGCACTGATCACGTAATTGATCATGCACTGATCACGTGACTGATCATGCACTGATCACGTGAGTGATCATGCACTGATCACGTGACTGATCATGCACTGATCACGTGGCTATCATGCACTGATCACGTGGCTGATCATGCACTGATCACGTAGCTACCATGTACTGGTCACGTGACTGATCATGCACTGATCACGTAATTGATCATGCACTGATCACGTGGCTGATCATGCACTGATCACGTGGCTGATCATGCACTGATCACGTGACTGATCATGCACTGATCACGTGACTGATCATGCACTGATCACGTGGCTATCATGCACTGATCACGTGGCTGATCATGCACTGATCACGTGCCTGATCATGCACTGATCACATGACTGATCATGCACTGATCACGTGACTGATCATGCACTGATCACGTGGCTATCATGCACTACTCACGTGGCTGATCATGCAATGATCATGTAGCTACCATGTACTGGTCACGTGACTGATCATACACCCATCAGGTGACTGATCATGCACTGATCACGTGGCTATCATGCACTGATCACGTGGCTGATCATGCACTGATCACGTGCCTGGTCATGCACTGATCACGTGACTGATCATGCACTGATCACGTGGCTATCATGAACTGATCACGTGGCTGATCATGCACTGATCACGTGGCTGATCATGCACTGATACCGTGACTGAGCATGGACTGATCACATGACTATCATGTAGTGATCACGTGACTTAATGGCGCTGATCATGTGACTGATCATGCACTGATCATGTTTGCTATCATACACTGATCATGTGCCTCTGGAGGCAATAAACAAAGAGCTGAGTAGGCACGAATCAAACAGTCAGCAGGCAATAATCATGGAACTCAGCTGTGAGGAATCATGCTGCTCAGCTGGCAATAATCAAGCAGCTGAGCAGGCAGGAATTACGCAGCACAGCTGGCAATTGTCAAGCAGATGACAGGCAGGAATCGTGCAGCTCAGCTGGCAATTGTCAAGCAGATGAGCAGACAGTAATCACGCAGCTCAGCAGGCCCTGATCACGTGACTGAGCATGCACTGTTCACGTGGCTGATCATACACTGATCACGTGATGATCATGCACTGATCACTTGGATATCATGCACTGATCACGTGGCTGATCATACACTGTTCACGTGTCTGACCATGCACTGATCACGTGGCTGATCATACACTGCTCACGTAACTGATCATGCACTGATCACGTGGCTATCATGCACTGATCACGTGGCTGAACATGCACTGTTCACGTGGCTGATCACACACCTGTCACGTGACATATCATGCACTGATCACGTGGCACTCATGCACTGATCACGTGGCTGATCATACTCTGCTCACGTAACTCATCATGCACACATCACGTGGCTATCATGCACTGCTCACGTGGCTCGTCATGGAATGATCACGTAGCTACCATATACTGGTCACGTGACTGATCATGCACTGATCACGTAAATGATCATGCACTGTTCACGTGACTGATCATGCACTGATCACGTGACTGATCATGCACTGATCACGTGGCTATCATGCACTGA
The DNA here is from genome assembly GCF_032452875.1 of Bos javanicus. Lineage (NCBI taxonomy): Eukaryota > Metazoa > Chordata > Mammalia > Artiodactyla > Bovidae > Bos > Bos javanicus. Next base: position 199,025 of record NW_026893721.1, read on the forward strand.
TCACGTGGCTGATCATGCACTGATCACGTGCCTGATCATGCACTGATCACATGACTGATCATGCACTGATCACGTGACTGATCATGCACTGATCACGTGGCTATCATGCACTATCACGTGGCTGATCATGCAATGATCATGTAGCTACCATGTACTGGTCACGTGACTGATCATACACTGATCAGGTGACTGATCATGCACTGATCACGTGGCTATCATGCACTGATCACGTGGCTGATCATGCACTGATCACTGCCTGATCATGCACTGATCACGTGACTGATCATGCACTGATCACGTGGCTATCATGCACTGATCACGTGGCTGATCATGCACTGATCACGTGGCTGATCATGCACTGATACCGTGACTGAGCATGGACTGATCACATGACTATCATGTAGTGATCACGTGACTTAATGGCACTGATCATGTGACTGATCATGCACTGATCATGTTTGCTATCATACACTGATCATGTGCCTCTGGAGGCAATAAACAAAGAGCTGAGTAGGCACGAATCAAACAGTCAGCAGGCAATAATCATGGAACTCAGCTGTGAGGAATCATGCTGCTCAGCTGGCAATAATCAAGCAGCTGAGCAGGCAGGAATTACGCAGCACAGCTGGCAATTGTCAAGCAGATGACAGGCAGGAATCGTGCAGCTCAGCTGGCAATTGTCAAGCAGATGAGCAGACAGTAATCACGCAGCTCAGCAGGCCCTGATCACGTGACTGAGCATGCACTGTTCACGTGGCTGATCATACACTGATCACGTGACTGATCATGCACTGATCACGTGACTGATCATGCACTGATCACGTGGCTGATCATGCACTGATCACGTGGCTGATCATGCACTGATCACGGGACTGATCATGCACTGATCACGGGCTATCATGCACTGACACATGACTGATCATGCACTGATCACGTGGCTGATCATGCACTGATCACGTGGCTATCATGCACTGATCACGTGGCTGATCATGCACTGATCACGTGCTGATCATGCACTGATCACGTGACTGATCATGCACTGATCACGTGACTGATCATGCACTGATCACGTGGCTATCATGCACTGATCACGTGGCTGATCATGCACTGATCACGTAGCTACATGCACTGATCACGTGACTGATCATGCACTGATCACGTGACTGATCATGCACTGATCACGTGGCTATCATGCACTGATCACGTGGCTGATCATGCACTGATACCGTGACTGAGCATGGACTGATCACATGACTATCATGTAGTGATCACGTGACTTAATGGCACTGATCATGTGACTGATCATGCACTGATCATGTTTGCTATCATACACTGATCATGTGCCTCTGGAGGCAATAAACAAAGAGCTGAGTAGGCACGAATCAAACAGTCAGCAGGCAATAATCATGGAACTCAGGTGTGAGGAATCATGCTGCTCAGCTGGCAATAATCAAGCAGCTGAGCAGGCAGGAATTACGCAGCACAGCTGGCAATTGTCAAGCAGATGAGCAGACAGTAATCACGCAGCTCAGCAGGCCCTGATCACGTGACTGAGCATGCACTGTTCACGTGGCTGATCATACACTGATCACGTGATGATCATGCACTGATCACTTGGATATCATGCACTGATCACGTGGCTGATCATACACTGATCACGTGTCTGACCATGCACTGATCACGTGGCTGATCATACACTGCTCACGTAACTGATCATGCACTGATCACGTGGCTATCATGCACTGATCACGTGGCTGAACATGCACTGTTCACGTGGCTGATCACACACCTGTCACGTGACATATCATGCACTGATCACTGGCACTCATGCACTGATCACGTGGCTGATCATACTCTGCTCACGTAACTGATCATGCACACATCACGTGGCTATCATGCACTGCTCACGTGGCTCGTCATGGAATGATCACGTAGCTACCATATACTGGTCACGTGACTGATCATGCACTGATCACGTAAATGATCATGCACTGTTCACGTGACTGATCATGCACTGATCACGTGACTGATCATGCACTGATCACGTGGCTATCATGCACTGATCACGTGGCTGATCATGCACTGATCACGTAGCAACCATGTACTGGTCACGTGACTGATCATGCACTGATCACGTAATTGATCATGCACTGATCACGTGGCTCATCATGCACTGATCACGTGGCTGATCACACACGATCACGTGACTGATCATGCACTGATCACGTGACTGATCATGCACTGATCACGTGGCTATCATGCACTGATCACGTGGATATCATGCACTGATCACGTGGCTGATCACACACGATCACGTGACTGATCATGCACTGATCACGTGGCTATCATGCACTGATCACGTGGCTGATCATGCACTGATCACGTGACTGATCATGCACTGATCACGTGACTGATCATGCACTGATCACGTGGCTATCATGCACTGATCACGTGGCTGATCATGCACTGATCACGTGACTGATCATGCACTGATCACGTGACTGATCATGCACTGATCACGTGGCTGATCATGCACTGATCACGGCTATCATGCACTGATCACATGACTGATCATGCACTGATCACATGACTGATCATGCACTGATCACGTGGCTTATCATGCACTGATCATGTGACTGATCATGTGCTGATCATGTTTGGTATCATACACTGATCATGTGCCTCTGGAGGCAATGAACAAAGAGCTGAGTAGGCACGAATCAGTCAGCAGGCAATAATCATGGAACTCAGCTGTGAGGAATCATGCTGCTCAGCTGGCAATAATCAAGCAGCTGAGCAGGCAGGAATTATGCAGCACAGCTGGCAATTGTCAAGCAGATGACAGGCAGGAATCGTGCAGCTCAGCTGGCAATTGTCAAGCAGATGAGCAGACAGTAATCACGCAGCTCAGCAGGCCCTGATCACGTGACTGAGCATGCACTGTTCACGTGGCTGATCATACACTGATCACGTGACTGATCATGCACTGATCACGTGGCTATCATGCACTGATCACGTGGCTGATCATGCACTGATCACGTAATGATCATGCACTGATCACGTGGCTGATCATGCACTGATCACGTGGCTGATCATGCACTGATCACGTGGCTATCATGCACTGATCACGTGGCTGATCATGCACTGATCACGGGACTGATCATGCACTGATCACGTGCTATCATGCACTGATCACGTGACTCACATGCACTGATCACGTGGCTGATCATGCACTGATCACGTAACTGATCATGCACTGATCACGTGGCTGATCATGCACTGATCACGTGGCTGATCATGCACTGATCACGTGGCTATCATGCACTGATCACGTGGCTGATCATGCACTGATCACGTGACTGATCATGCACTGATCACGTGGCTGATCATGCACTGATCACGTGGCTGATCATGCACTGATCACGTGGCTGATCATGCACTGATCACGTGACTGATCATGCACTGATCACGTCTATCATGCACTGATCACGTGACTGATCATGCACTGATCACGTGGATGATCATGCACTGATCACGTGACTGATCATGCACTGATCACGTGGCTATCATGCACTGATCATGTGGCTGATCATGCACTGATCACGTAGCTACATGTACTGATCACGTGACTGATCATGCACTGATCACGTGGCTGATCATGCACTGATCACGTGGCTGATCATGCACTGATCACGTGACTGATCATGCACTGATCACGTGACTGATCATGCACTGATCACGTGGCTATCATGCACTGATCACGTGGCTGATCATGCACTGATCACGTGCCTGATCATGCACTGATCACATGACTGATCATGCACTGATCACGTGACTGATCATGCACTGATCACGTGGCTATCATGCACTACTCACGTGGCTGATCATGCAATGATCATGTAGCTACCATGTACAGGTCACGTGAATGATCATACACCCATCAGGTGACTGATCATGCACTGATCACGTGGCTATCATGCACTGATCACGAGACTGATCATGCACTGATCACGTCTATATCATGCACTGATCACATGACTGCCCATGCACTGATCACGTGGATGATCATACACTAATCATGTGACAGATCATGCACTGATCACGTGGCTGATCATGCACTGATACCGTGACTGAGCATGGACTGATCACATGACTATCATGTAGTGATCACGTGACTTAATGGCGCTGATCATGTGACTGATCATGCGCTGATCATGTTTGCTATCATACACTGATCATGTGCCTCTGGAGGCAATAAACAAAGAGCTGAGTAGGCACGAATCAAACAGTCAGCAGGCAATAATCATGGAACTCAGGTGTGAGGAATCATGCTGCTCAGCTGGCAATAATCAAGCAGCTGAGCAGGCAGGAATTACGCAGCACAGCTGGCAATTGTCAAGCAGATGACAGGCAGGAATCGTGCAGCTCAGCTGGCAATTGTCAAGCAGATGAGCAGACAGTAATCACGCAGCTCAGCAGGCCCAGATCACGTGACTGAGCATGCACTGTTCACGTGGCTGATCATACACTGATCACGTGACTGATCATGCACTGATCACGTGGCTATCATGCACTGATCACGTGGCTGATCATACACTGTTCACGTGTCTGACCATGCACTGATCACGTGGCTGATCATACACTGATCACGTGGCTGATCATGCACTGATCACGTGGCTGATCATGCACTGATCACGTGGCTGATCATGCACTGATCACGTGGCTATCATGCACTGATCACGTGGCTATCATGCACTGATCACGTGGCTGATCATGCACTGATCACGTGACTGATCATGCACTGATCACGGCTATATCATGCACTGATCACGTGACTGATCATGCACTGATCACGTGGATGATCATGCACTGATCATGTGACTGATCATGCACTGATCACGTGGCTATCATGCACTGATCACGTGGCTGATCATGCACTGATCACGTAGCTATCATGTACTGATCACGTGACTGATCATGCACTGATCACGTAATTGATCATGCACTGATCACGTGGCTGATCATGCACTGATCACGTGACTGATCATGCACTGATCACGTGACTGATCATGCACTGATCACGTGGCTATCATGCACTGATCACGTGGCTGATCATGCACTGATCACGTAGCTACCATGCACTGATCACGTGACTGATCATGCACTGATCACGTGACTGATCATGCACTGATCACGTGGCTGATCATGCACTGATCACGTGGCTGATCATGCACTGATCACGTGACTGATCATGCACTGATCACGTGACTGATCATGCACTGATCACGTGACTGATCATGCACTGATCACGTGGCTATCATGCACTGATCACGTGGCTGATCATGCACTGATCACGTAGCTATCATGCACTGATCACGTGACTGATCATGCACTGATCACGTGACTGATCATGCACTGATCACGTGGCTATCATGCACTGATCACGTGGCTGATCATGCACTGATCACGTCTATATCATGCACTGATCACATGACTGATCATGCACTGATCACGTGGATGATCATACACTGATCAGGTGACTGATCATGCACTGATCACGTGGCTATCATGCACTGATCACGTGGCTGATCATGCACTGATCACGTGCCTGATCATGCACTGATCACGTGACTGATCATGCACTGATCACGTGGCTGATCATGCACTGATCACGTGGCTGATCATGCACTGATCACGTGGCTGATCATGCACTGATACCGTGACTGAGCATGGACTGATCACATGACTATCATGTAGTGATCACGTGACTTAATGGCGCTGATCATGTGACTGATCATGCACTGATCATGTTTGCTATCATACACTGATCATGTGCCTCTGGAGGCAATAAACAAAGAGCTGAGTAGGCACGAATCAAACAGTCAGCAGGCAATAATCATGGAACTCAGCTGTGAGGAATCATGCTGCTCAGCTGGCAATAATCAAGCAGCTGAGCAGGCAGGAATTACGCAGCACAGCTGGCAATTGTCAAGCAGATGACAGGCAGGAATCGTGCAGCTCAGCTGGCAATTGTCAAGCAGATGAGCAGACAGTAATCACGCAGCTCAGCAGGCCCTGATCACGTGACTGAGCATGCACTGTTCACGTGGCTGATCATACACTGATCACGTGATGATCATGCACTGATCACTTGGATATCATGCACTGATCACGTGGCTGATCATACACTGTTCACGTGTCTGACCATGCACTGATCACGTGGCTGATCATACACTGCTCACGTAACTGATCATGCACTGATCACGTGGCTATCATGCACTGATCACGTGGCTGAACATGCACTGTCACGTGGCTGATCACACACCTGTCACGTGACATATCATGCACTGATCACGTGGCACTCATGCACTGATCACGTGGCTGATCATACTCTGCTCACGTAACTGATCATGCACACATCACGTGGCTATCATGCACTGCTCACGTGGCTCGTCATGGAATGATCACGTAGCTACCATATACTGGTCACGTGACTGATCATGCACTGATCACGTAAATGATCATGCACTGATCACGTGACTGATCATGCACTGATCACGTGACTGATCATGCACTGATCACGTGGCTATCATGCACTGATCACGTGGCTGATCATGCACTGATCACGTGCTGATCATGCACTGATCACATGACTGATCATGCACTGATCACGTGACTGATCATGCACTGATCACGTGGCTATCATGCACTATCACGTGGCTGATCATGCAATGATCATGTAGCTACCATGTACAGGTCACGTGAATGATCATACACCCATCAGGTGACTGATCATGCACTGATCACGTGGCTATCATGCACTGATCACGTGACTGATCATGCACTGATCACGTCTATATCATGCACTGATCACATGACTGATCATGCACTGATCACGTGGATGATCATACACTGATCATGTGACTGATCATGCACTGATCACGTGGCTGATCATGCACTGATACCGTGACTGAGCATGGACTGATCACATGACTATCATGTAGTGATCACGTGACTTAATGGCGCTGATCATGTGACTGATCATGCGCTGATCATGTTTGCTATCATACACTGATCATGTGCCTCTGGAGGCAATAAACAAAGAGCTGAGTAGGCACGAATCAAACAGTCAGCAGGCAATAATCATGGAACTCAGCTGTGAGGAATCATGCTGCTCAGCTGGCAATAATCAAGCAGCTGAGCAGGCAGGAATTACGCAGCACAGCTGGCAATTGTCAAGCAGATGACAGGCAGGAATCATGCAGCTCAGCTGGCAATTGTCAAGCAGATGAGCAGACCGTAATCACGCAGCTCAGCAGGCCCTGATCACGTGACTGAGCATGCACTGTTCACGTGGCTGATCATACACTGATCACGTGACTGATCATGCACTGATCACGTGGCTATCATGCACTGATCACGTGGCTGATCATACACTGATCACGTGTCTGACCATGCACTGATCACGTGGCTGATCATACACTGCTCACGTAACTGATCATGCACTGATCACGTGGCTATCATGCACTGATCACGTGGCTGATCATGCACTGATCACGTGACTGATCATGCACTGATCACGTCTATATCATGCACTGATCACGTGACTATCATGCACTGATCACGTGGCTGATCATACACTGATCATGACTGATCATGCACTGATCACGTGGCTATCATGCACTGCTCACGTGGCTGATCATGCAATGATCACGTAGCTACCATGCACTGGTCACGTGACTGATAATGCACTGATCACGTAATTGATCATGCACTGATCACGTGACTGATCATGCACTGATCACGTGACTGATCATGCACTGATCACGTGACTGATCATGCACTGATCACGTGGCTATCATGCACTGCTCACGTGGCTGATCATGCACTGATCACGTAGCTACCATGCACTGATCACGTGACTGATCATGCACTGATCACGTAATTGATCATGCACTGATCACGTGGCTGATCATGCACTGATCACGTGGCTGATCATGCACTGATCACGTGACTGATCATGCACTGATCACGTGACTGATCATGCACTGATCACGTGACTGATCATGCACTGATCACGTGGCTGATCATGCACTGATCACGTGGCTGATCATGCACTGATCACGTGGCTGATCATGCACTGATCACGTGACTGATCATGCACTGATCACGTGACTGATCATGCACTGATCACGTGACTGATCATGCACTGATCACGTGGCTGATCATGCACTGATCACGTGACTGATCATGCACTGATCACGTGACTGATCATGCACTGATCACGTGGCTATCATGCACTGATCACGTGGCTGATCATGCACTGATCACGTGGCTGATCATGCACTGATCACGTGACATCATGCACTGATCACTGATCATGCACTGATCACGTGGCTGATCATACACTGATCACGTAACTGATCATGCACTGATCACGTGGCTATCATGCACTGATCACGTGGCTGTCATGCACTGATCACGTAGCTACATATACTGATCACGTGACTGATCATGCACTGATCACGTGGCTGATCATGCACTGATCACGTGACTGATCATGCACTGATCACGTGACTGATCATGCACTGATCACGTGGCTATCATGCACTGATCACGTGGCTGATCATGCACTGATCACGTGCCTGATCATGCACTGATCACATGACTGATCATGCACTGATCACGTGACTGATCATGCACTGATCACGTGGCTATCATGCACTACTCACGTGGCTGATCATGCAATGATCATGTAGCTACCATGTACAGGTCACGTGAATGATCATACACCCATCAGGTGACTGATCATGCACTGATCACGTGGCTATCATGCACTGATCACGAGACTGATCATGCACTGATCACGTCTATATCATGCACTGATCACATGACTGCCCATGCACTGATCACGTGGATGATCATACACTAATCATGTGACAGATCATGCACTGATCACGTGGCTGATCATGCACTGATACCGTGACTGAGCATGGACTGATCACATGACTATCATGTAGTGATCACGTGACTTAATGGCGCTGATCATGTGACTGATCATGCGCTGATCATGTTTGCTATCATACACTGATCATGTGCCTCTGGAGGCAATAAACAAAGAGCTGAGTAGGCACGAATCAAACAGTCAGCAGGCAATAATCATGGAACTCAGGTGTGAGGAATCATGCTGCTCAGCTGGCAATAATCAAGCAGCTGAGCAGGCAGGAATTACGCAGCACAGCTGGCAATTGTCAAGCAGATGACAGGCAGGAATCGTGCAGCTCAGCTGGCAATTGTCAAGCAGATGAGCAGACAGTAATCACGCAGCTCAGCAGGCCCAGATCACGTGACTGAGCATGCACTGTTCACGTGGCTGATCATACACTGATCACGTGACTGATCATGCACTGATCACGTGGCTATCATGCACTGATCACGTGGCTGATCATGCACTGATCACGTGGCTGATCATGCACTGATCACGTGACTGATCATGCACTGATCACGTGCTATATCATGCACTGATCACGTGACTGATCATGCACTGATCACGTGGCTGATCATACACTGATCATGTGACACATCATGCACTGATCACGTGGCTATCATGCACTGATCACGTGGCTGATCATGCACTGATCACGTGGCTATCATGCACTGATCACGTGACTGATCATGCACTGATCACGTGACTGATCATGCACTGATCACGTGACTGATCATGCACTGATCACGTGACTGATCATGCACTGATCACGTGACTGATCATGCACTGATCACGTGGCTATCATGCACTGCTCACGTGGCTGATCATGCACTGATCACGTAGCTACCATGTACTGGTCACGTGACTGATCATGCACTGATCACGTAATTGATCATGCACTGATCACGTGGCTGATCATGCACTGATCACGTGGCTGATCATGCACTGATCACGTGACTGATCATGCACTGATCACGTGACTGATCATGCACTGATCACGTGGCTATCATGCACTGATCACGTGGCTGATCATGCACTGATCACGTGCCTGATCATGCACTGATCACATGACTGATCATGCACTGATCACGTGACTGATCATGCACTGATCACGTGGCTATCATGCACTACTCACGTGGCTGATCATGCAATGATCATGTAGCTACCATGTACTGGTCACGTGACTGATCATACACCCATCAGGTGACTGATCATGCACTGATCACGTGGCTATCATGCACTGATCACGTGGCTGATCATGCACTGATCACCTGCCTGATCATGCACTGATCACGTGACTGATCATGCACTGATCACGTGGCTATCATGCACTGATCACGTGGCTGATCATGCACTGATCACGTGGCTGATCATGCACTGATACCGTGACTGAGCATGGACTGATCACATGACTATCATGTAGTGATCACGTGACTTAATGGCGCTGATCATGTGACTGATCATGCACTGATCATGTTTGCTATCATACACTGATCATGTGCCTCTGGAGGCAATAAACAAAGAGCTGAGTAGGCACGAATCAAACAGTCAGCAGGCAATAATCATGGAACTCAGCTGTGAGGAATCATGCTGCTCAGCTGGCAATAATCAAGCAGCTGAGCAGGCAGGAATTACGCAGCACAGCTGGCAATTGTCAAGCAGATGACAGGCAGGAATCGTGCAGCTCAGCTGGCAATTGTCAAGCAGATGAGCAGACAGTAATCACGCAGCTCAGCAGGCCCTGATCACGTGACTGAGCATGCACTGTTCACGTGGCTGATCATACACTGATCACGTGATGATCATGCACTGATCACTTGGATATCATGCACTGATCACGTGGCTGATCATACACTGTTCACGTGTCTGACCATGCACTGATCACGTGGCTGATCATACACTGCTCACGTAACTGATCATGCACTGATCACGTGGCTATCATGCACTGATCACGTGGCTGAACATGCACTGTCACGTGGCTGATCACACACCTGTCACGTGACATATCATGCACTGATCACGTGGCACTCATGCACTGATCACGTGGCTGATCATACTCTGCTCACGTAACTCATCATGCACACATCACGTGGCTATCATGCACTGCTCACGTGGCTGTCATGGAATGATCACATAGCTACCATATACTGGTCACGTGACTGATCATGCACTGATCACGTAAATGATCATGCACTGTTCACGTGACTGATCATGCACTGATCACGTGACTGATCATGCACTGATCACGTGGCTATCATGCACTGATCACGTGGCTGATCATGCACTGATCACGTGCCTGATCATGCACTGATCACATGACTGATCATGCACTGATCACGTGACTGATCATGCACTGATCACGTGGCTATCATGCACTATCACGTGGCTGATCATGCAATGATCATGTAGCTACCATGTACTGGTCACGTGACTGATCATACACCCATCAGGTGACTGATCATGCACTGATCACGTGGCTATCATGCACTGATCACGTGGCTGATCATGCACTGATCACCTGCCTGATCATGCACTGATCACGTGACTGATCATGCACTGATCACATGGCTATCATGCACTGATCACGTGGCTGATCATGCACTGATCACGTGGCTGATCATGCACTGATACGTGACTGAGCATGGACTGATCACATGACTATCATGTAGTGATCACGTGACTTAATGGCGCTGATCATGTGACTGATCATGCACTGATCATGTTTGCTATCATACACTGATCATGTGCCTCTGGAGGCAATAAACAAAGAGCTGAGTAGGCACGAATCAAACAGTCAGCAGGCAATAATCATGGAACTCAGCTGTGAGGAATCATGCTGCTCAGCTGGCAATAATCAAGCAGCTGAGCAGGCAGGAATTACGCAGCACAGCTGGCAATTGTCAAGCAGATGACAGGCAGGAATCGTGCAGCTCAGCTGGCAATTGTCAAGCAGATGAGCAGACAGTAATCACGCAGCTCAGCAGGCCCTGATCACGTGACTGAGCATGCACTGTTCACGTGGCTGATCATACACTGATCACGTGATGATCATGCACTGATCACTTGGATATCATGCACTGATCACGTGGCTGATCATACACTGTTCACGTGTCTGACCATGCACTGATCACGTGGCTGATCATACACTGCTCACGTAACTGATCATGCACTGATCACGTGGCTATCATGCACTGATCACGTGGCTGAACATGCACTGTCACGTGGCTGATCACACACTGTCACGTGACATATCATGCACTGATCACGTGGCACTCATGCACTGATCACGTGGCTGATCATACACTGCTCACGTAACTGATCATGCACACATCACGTGGCTATCATGCACTGATCACGTGGCTCGTCATGGAATGATCACGTAGCTACATATACTGGTCACGTGACTGATCATGCACTGATCACGTAAATGATCATGCACTGATCACGTGACTGATCATGCACTGATCACGTGACTGATCATGCACTGATCACGTGGCTATCATGCACTGATCACGTGGCTGATCATGCACTGATCACGTGCCTGATCATGCACTGATCACATGACTGATCATGCACTGATCACGTGACTGATCATGCACTGATCACGTGGCTATCATGCACTACTCACGTGGCTGATCATGCAATGATCATGTAGCTACCATGTACAGGTCACGTGAATGATCATACACCCATCAGGTGACTGATCATGCACTGATCACGTGGCTATCATGCACTGATCACGTGACTGATCATGCACTGATCACGTCTATATCATGCACTGATCACATGACTGCCCATGCACTGATCACGTGGATGATCATACACTGATCATGTGACTGATCATGCACTGATCACGTGGCTGATCATGCACTGATACCGTGACTGAGCATGGACTGATCACATGACTATCATGTAGTGATCACGTGACTTAATGGCGCTGATCATGTGACTGATCATGCGCTGATCATGTTTGCTATCATACACTGATCATGTGCCTCTGGAGGCAATAAACAAAGAGCTGAGTAGGCACGAATCAAACAGTCAGCAGGCAATAATCATGGAACTCAGCTGTGAGGAATCATGCTGCTCAGCTGGCAATAATCAAGCAGCTGAGCAGGCAGGAATTACGCAGCACAGCTGGCAATTGTCAAGCAGATGACAGGCAGGAATCATGCAGCTCAGCTGGCAATTGTCAAGCAGATGAGCAGACAGTAATCACGCAGCTCAGCAGGCCCTGATCACGTGACTGAGCATGCACTGTTCACGTGGCTGATCATACACTGATCACGTGACTGATCATGCACTGATCACGTGGCTATCATGCACTGATCACGTGGCTGATCATACACTGTTCACGTGTCTGACCATGCACTGATCACGTGGCTGATCATACACTGCTCACGTAACTGATCATGCACTGATCACGTGGCTATCATGCACTGATCACGTGGCTGATCATGCACTGATCACGTGACTGATCATGCACTGATCACGTCTATATCATGCACTGATCACGTGACTATCATGCACTGATCACGTGGCTGATCATACACTGATCATGTGACTGATCATGCACTGATCACGTGGCTATCATGCACTGCTCACGTGGCTGATCATGCAATGATCACGTAGCTACCATGTACTGGTCACGTGACTGATCATGCACTGATCACGTAATTGATCATGCACTGATCACGTGACTGATCATGCACTGATCACGTGACTGATCATGCACTGATCACGTGACTGATCATGCACTGATCACGTGGCTATCATGCACTGCTCACGTGGCTGATCATGCAATGATCACGTAGCTACCATGCACTGGTCACGTGACTGATCATGCACTGATCACGTAATTGATCATGCACTGATCACGTGGCTGATCATGCACTGATCACGTGGCTGATCATGCACTGATCACGTGACTGATCATGCACTGATCACGTGACTGATCATGCACTGATCACGTGACTGATCATGCACTGATCACGTGGCTGATCATGCACTGATCACGTGGCTGATCATGCACTGATCACGTGGCTGATCATGCACTGATCACGTGACTGATCATGCACTGATCACGTGACTGATCATGCACTGATCACGTGACTGATCATGCACTGATCACGTGGCTGATCATGCACTGATCACGTGACTGATCATGCACTGATCACGTGACTGATCATGCACTGATCACGTGGCTATCATGCACTGATCACGTGGCTGATCATGCACTGATCACGTGGCTGATCATGCACTGATCACGTGACTATCATGCACTGATCACGTGGCATCATGCACTGATCACGTGGCTGATCATACACTGATCATGTAACTGATCATGCACTGATCACGTGGCTATCATGCACTGATCACGTGGCTGTCATGCAATGATCACGTAGCTACATATACTGATCACGTGACTGATCATGCACTGATCACGTGGCTGATCATGCACTGATCACGTGACTGATCATGCACTGATCACGTGACTGATCATGCACTGATCACGTGGCTATCATGCACTGATCACGTGGCTGATCATGCACTGATCACGTGCCTGATCATGCACTGATCACATGACTGATCATGCACTGATCACGTGACTGATCATGCACTGATCACGTGGCTATCATGCACTACTCACGTGGCTGATCATGCAATGATCATGTAGCTACCATGTACAGGTCACGTGAATGATCATACACCCATCAGGTGACTGATCATGCACTGATCACGTGGCTATCATGCACTGATCACGAGACTGATCATGCACTGATCACGTCTATATCATGCACTGATCACATGACTGCCCATGCACTGATCACGTGGATGATCATACACTAATCATGTGACAGATCATGCACTGATCACGTGGCTGATCATGCACTGATACCGTGACTGAGCATGGACTGATCACATGACTATCATGTAGTGATCACGTGACTTAATGGCGCTGATCATGTGACTGATCATGCGCTGATCATGTTTGCTATCATACACTGATCATGTGCCTCTGGAGGCAATAAACAAAGAGCTGAGTAGGCACGAATCAAACAGTCAGCAGGCAATAATCATGGAACTCAGGTGTGAGGAATCATGCTGCTCAGCTGGCAATAATCAAGCAGCTGAGCAGGCAGGAATTACGCAGCACAGCTGGCAATTGTCAAGCAGATGACAGGCAGGAATCGTGCAGCTCAGCTGGCAATTGTCAAGCAGATGAGCAGACAGTAATCACGCAGCTCAGCAGGCCCAGATCACGTGACTGAGCATGCACTGTTCACGTGGCTGATCATACACTGATCACGTGACTGATCATGCACTGATCACGTGGCTATCATGCACTGATCACGTGGCTGATCATGCACTGATCACGTGGCTGATCATGCACTGATCACGTGACTGATCATGCACTGATCACGTCTATATCATGCACTGATCACGTGACTGATCATGCACTGATCACGTGGCTGATCATACACTGATCACGTGACTGATCATGCACTGATCACGTGGCTATCATGCACTGATCACGTGGCTGATCATGCAATGATCACGTGGCTATCATGCACTGATCACGTGACTGATCATGCACTGATCACGTAACTGATCATGCACTGATCACGTGACTGATCATGCACTGATCACGTGACTGATCATGCACTGATCACGTGACTGATCATGCACTGATCACGTGGCTATCATGCACTGCTCACGTGGCTGATCATGCAATGATCACGTAGCTACCATGTACTGGTCACGTGACTGATCATGCACTGATCACGTAATTGATCATGCACTGATCACGTGGCTGATCATGCACTGATCACGTGGCTGATCATGCACTGATCACGTGACTGATCATGCACTGATCACGTGACTGATCATGCACTGATCACGTGGCTATCATGCACTGATCACGTGGCTGATCATGCACTGATCACGTGCCTGATCATGCACTGATCACATGACTGATCATGCACTGATCACGTGACTGATCATGCACTGATCACGTGGCTATCATGCACTACTCACGTGGCTGATCATGCAATGATCATGTAGCTACCATGTACTGGTCACGTGACTGATCATACACCATCAGGTGACTGATCATGCACTGATCACGTGGCTATCATGCACTGATCACGTGGCTGATCATGCACTGATCACCTGCCTGATCATGCACTGATCACGTGACTGATCATGCACTGATCACGTGGCTATCATGAACTGATCACGTGGCTGATCATGCACTGATCACGTGGCTGATCATGCACTGATACCGTGACTGAGCATGGACTGATCACATGACTATCATGTAGTGATCACGTGACTTAATGGCGCTGATCATGTGACTGATCATGCACTGATCATGTTTGCTATCATACACTGATCATGTGCCTCTGGAGGCAATAAACAAAGAGCTGAGTAGGCACGAATCAAACAGTCAGCAGGCAATAATCATGGAACTCAGCTGTGAGGAATCATGCTGCTCAGCTGGCAATAATCAAGCAGCTGAGCAGGCAGGAATTACGCAGCACAGCTGGCAATTGTCAAGCAGATGACAGGCAGGAATCGTGCAGCTCAGCTGGCAATTGTCAAGCAGATGAGCAGACAGTAATCACGCAGCTCAGCAGGCCCTGATCACGTGACTGAGCATGCACTGTTCACGTGGCTGATCATACACTGATCACGTGATGATCATGCACTGATCACTTGGATATCATGCACTGATCACGTGGCTGATCATACACTGTTCACGTGTCTGACCATGCACTGATCACGTGGCTGATCATACACTGCTCACGTAACTGATCATGCACTGATCACGTGGCTATCATGCACTGATCACGTGGCTGAACATGCACTGTCACGTGGCTGATCACACACCTGTCACGTGACATATCATGCACTGATCACGTGGCACTCATGCACTGATCACGTGGCTGATCATACTCTGCTCACGTAACTGATCATGCACACATCACGTGGCTATCATGCACTGCTCACGTGGCTCGTCATGGAATGATCACGTAGCTACATATACTGGTCACGTGACTGATCATGCACTGATCACGTAAATGATCATGCACTGTTCACGTGACTGATCATGCACTGATCACGTGACTGATCATGCACTGATCACGTGGCTATCATGCACTGATCACGTGGCTGATCATGCACTGATCACGTGCCTGATCATGCACTGATCACATGACTGATCATGCACTGATCACGTGACTGATCATGCACTGATCACGTGGCTATCATGCACTACTCACGTGGCTGATCATGCAATGATCATGTAGCTACCATGTACTGGTCACGTGACTGATCATACACCCATCAGGTGACTGATCATGCACTGATCACGTGGCTATCATGCACTGATCACGTGGCTGATCATGCACTGATCACCTGCCTGATCATGCACTGATCACGTGACTGATCATGCACTGATCACATAGCTATCATGAACTGATCACGTGGCTGATCATGCACTGATCACGTGGCTGATCATGCACTGATACGTGACTGAGCATGGACTGATCACATGACTATCATGTAGTGATCACGTGACTTAATGGCGCTGATCATGTGACTGATCATGCACTGATCATGTTTGCTATCATACACTGATCATGTGCCTCTGGAGGCAATAAACAAAGAGCTGAGTAGGCACGAATCAAACAGTCAGCAGGCAATAATCATGGAACTCAGCTGTGAGGAATCATGCTGCTCAGCTGGCAATAATCAAGCAGCTGAGCAGGCAGGAATTACGCAGCACAGCTGGCAATTGTCAAGCAGATGACAGGCAGGAATCGTGCAGCTCAGCTGGCAATTGTCAAGCAGATGAGCAGACAGTAATCACGCAGCTCAGCAGGCCCTGATCACGTGACTGAGCATGCACTGTTCACGTGGCTGATCATACACTGATCACGTGATGATCATGCACTGATCACTTGGATATCATGCACTGATCACGTGGCTGATCATACACTGTTCACGTGTCTGACCATGCACTGATCACGTGGCTGATCATACACTGCTCACGTAACTGATCATGCACTGATCACGTGGCTATCATGCACTGATCACGTGGCTGAACATGCACTGTCACGTGGCTGATCACACACTGTCACGTGACATATCATGCACTGATCACGTGGCACTCATGCACTGATCACGTGGCTGATCATACTCTGCTCACGTAACTGATCATGCACACATCACGTGGCTATCATGCACTGCTCACGTGGCTCGTCATGGAATGATCACGTAGCTACATATACTGGTCACGTGACTGATCATGCACTGATCACGTAAATGATCATGCACTGATCACGTGACTGATCATGCACTGATCACGTGACTGATCATGCACTGATCACGTGGCTATCATGCACTGATCACGTGGCTGATCATGCACTGATCACGTGCCTGATCATGCACTGATCACATGACTGATCATGCACTGATCACGTGACTGATCATGCACTGATCACGTGGCTATCATGCACTACTCACGTGGCTGATCATGCAATGATCATGTAGCTACCATGTACAGGTCACGTGAATGATCATACACCCATCAGGTGACTGATCATGCACTGATCACGTGGCTATCATGCACTGATCACGTGACTGATCATGCACTGATCACGTCTATATCATGCACTGATCACATGACTGCCCATGCACTGATCACGTGGATGATCATACACTGATCATGTGACAGATCATGCACTGATCACGTGGCTGATCATGCACTGATACCGTGACTGAGCATGGACTGATCACATGACTATCATGTAGTGATCACGTGACTTAATGGCGCTGATCATGTGACTGATCATGCGCTGATCATGTTTGCTATCATACACTGATCATGTGCCTCTGGAGGCAATAAACAAAGAGCTGAGTAGGCACGAATCAAACAGTCAGCAGGCAATAATCATGGAACTCAGCTGTGAGGAATCATGCTGCTCAGCTGGCAATAATCAAGCAGCTGAGCAGGCAGGAATTACGCAGCACAGCTGGCAATTGTCAAGCAGATGACAGGCAGGAATCATGCAGCTCAGCTGGCAATTGTCAAGCAGATGAGCAGACAGTAATCACGCAGCTCAGCAGGCCCTGATCACGTGACTGAGCATGCACTGTTCACGTGGCTGATCATACACTGATCACGTGACTGATCATGCACTGATCACGTGGCTATCATGCACTGATCACGTGGCTGATCATACACTGTTCACGTGTCTGACCATGCACTGATCACGTGGCTGATCATACACTGCTCACGTAACTGATCATGCACTGATCACGTGGCTATCATGCACTGATCACGTGGCTGATCATGCACTGATCACGTGACTGATCATGCACTGATCACGTCTATATCATGCACTGATCACGTGGCTATCATGCACTGATCACGTGGCTGATCATACACTGATCACGTGACTGATCATGCACTGATCACGTGGCTATCATGCACTGCTCACGTGGCTGATCATGCAATGATCACGTAGCTACCATGTACTGGTCACGTGACTGATCATGCACTGATCACGTAATTGATCATGCACTGATCACGTGACTGATCATGCACTGATCACGTGACTGATCATGCACTGATCACGTGACTGATCATGCACTGATCACGTGGCTATCATGCACTGATCACGTGGCTGATCATGCACTGATCACGTAGCTACCATGCACTGGTCACGTGACTGATCATGCACTGATCACGTAATTGATCATGCACTGATCACGTGGCTGATCATGCACTGATCACGTGGCTGATCATGCACTGATCACGTGACTGATCATGCACTGATCACGTGACTGATCATGCACTGATCACGTGACTGATCATGCACTGATCACGTGGCTGATCATGCACTGATCACGTGGCTGATCATGCACTGATCACGTGGCTGATCATGCACTGATCACGTGACTGATCATGCACTGATCACGTGACTGATCATGCACTGATCACGTGACTGATCATGCACTGATCACGTGGCTGATCATGCACTGATCACGTGACTGATCATGCACTGATCACGTGACTGATCATGCACTGATCACGTGGCTATCATGCACTGATCACGTGGCTGATCATGCACTGATCACGTGGCTGATCATGCACTGATCACGTGACTATCATGCACTGATCACGTGGCATCATGCACTGATCACGTGGCTGATCATACACTGATCACGTAACTGATCATGCACTGATCACGTGGCTATCATGCACTGATCACGTGGCTGTCATGCAATGATCACGTAGCTACATATACTGATCACGTGACTGATCATGCACTGATCACGTGGCTGATCATGCACTGATCACGTGACTGATCATGCACTGATCACGTGACTGATCATGCACTGATCACGTGGCTATCATGCACTGATCACGTGGCTGATCATGCACTGATCACGTGCCTGATCATGCACTGATCACATGACTGATCATGCACTGATCACGTGACTGATCATGCACTGATCACGTGGCTATCATGCACTACTCACGTGGCTGATCATGCAATGATCATGTAGCTACCATGTACAGGTCACGTGAATGATCATACACCCATCAGGTGACTGATCATGCACTGATCACGTGGCTATCATGCACTGATCACGTGACTGATCATGCACTGATCACGTCTATATCATGCACTGATCACATGACTGCCCATGCACTGATCACGTGGATGATCATACACTAATCATGTGACAGATCATGCACTGATCACGTGGCTGATCATGCACTGATACCGTGACTGAGCATGGACTGATCACATGACTATCATGTAGTGATCACGTGACTTAATGGCGCTGATCATGTGACTGATCATGCGCTGATCATGTTTGCTATCATACACTGATCATGTGCCTCTGGAGGCAATAAACAAAGAGCTGAGTAGGCACGAATCAAACAGTCAGCAGGCAATAATCATGGAACTCAGGTGTGAGGAATCATGCTGCTCAGCTGGCAATAATCAAGCAGCTGAGCAGGCAGGAATTACGCAGCACAGCTGGCAATTGTCAAGCAGATGACAGGCAGGAATCGTGCAGCTCAGCTGGCAATTGTCAAGCAGATGAGCAGACAGTAATCACGCAGCTCAGCAGGCCCAGATCACGTGACTGAGCATGCACTGTTCACGTGGCTGATCATACACTGATCACGTGACTGATCATGCACTGATCACGTGGCTATCATGCACTGATCACGTGGCTGATCATGCACTGATCACGTGGCTGATCATGCACTGATCACGTGACTGATCATGCACTGATCACGGCTATATCATGCACTGATCACGTGACTGATCATGCACTGATCACGTGGCTGATCATACACTGATCACGTGACTGATCATGCACTGATCACGTGGCTATCATGCACTGATCACGTGGCTGATCATGCACTGATCACGTGGCTATCATGCACTGATCACGTGACTGATCATGCACTGATCACGTAACTGATCATGCACTGATCACGTGACTGATCATGCACTGATCACGTGACTGATCATGCACTGATCACGTGACTGATCATGCACTGATCACGTGGCTATCATGCACTGCTCACGTGGCTGATCATGCAATGATCACGTAGCTACCATGTACTGGTCACGTGACTGATCATGCACTGATCACGTAATTGATCATGCACTGATCACGTGGCTGATCATGCACTGATCACGTGGCTGATCATGCACTGATCACGTGACTGATCATGCACTGATCACGTGACTGATCATGCACTGATCACGTGGCTATCATGCACTGATCACGTGGCTGATCATGCACTGATCACGTGCTGATCATGCACTGATCACATGACTGATCATGCACTGATCACGTGACTGATCATGCACTGATCACGTGGCTATCATGCACTACTCACGTGGCTGATCATGCAATGATCATGTAGCTACCATGTACTGGTCACGTGACTGATCATACACCATCAGGTGACTGATCATGCACTGATCACGTGGCTATCATGCACTGATCACGTGGCTGATCATGCACTGATCACGTGCCTGATCATGCACTGATCACGTGACTGATCATGCACTGATCACGTGGCTATCATGCACTGATCACGTGGCTGATCATGCACTGATCACGTGGCTGATCATGCACTGATACCGTGACTGAGCATGGACTGATCACATGACTATCATGTAGTGATCACGTGACTTAATGGCGCTGATCATGTGACTGATCATGCACTGATCATGTTTGCTATCATACACTGATCATGTGCCTCTGGAGGCAATAAACAAAGAGCTGAGTAGGCACGAATCAAACAGTCAGCAGGCAATAATCATGGAACTCAGCTGTGAGGAATCATGCTGCTCAGCTGGCAATAATCAAGCAGCTGAGCAGGCAGGAATTACGCAGCACAGCTGGCAATTGTCAAGCAGATGACAGGCAGGAATCGTGCAGCTCAGCTGGCAATTGTCAAGCAGATGAGCAGACAGTAATCACGCAGCTCAGCAGGCCCTGATCACGTGACTGAGCATGCACTGTTCACGTGGCTGATCATACACTGATCACGTGATGATCATGCACTGATCACTTGGATATCATGCACTGATCACGTGGCTGATCATACACTGTTCACGTGTCTGACCATGCACTGATCACGTGGCTGATCATACACTGCTCACGTAACTGATCATGCACTGATCACGTGGCTATCATGCACTGATCACGTGGCTGAACATGCACTGTTCACGTGGCTGATCACACACTGTCACGTGACATATCATGCACTGATCACGTGGCACTCATGCACTGATCACGTGGCTGATCATACTGCTCACGTAACTGATCATGCACACATCACGTGGCTATCATGCACTGCTCACGTGGCTGTCATGGAATGATCACGTAGCTACATATACTGGTCACGTGACTGATCATGCACTGATCACGTAAATGATCATGCACTGATCACGTGACTGATCATGCACTGATCACGTGACTGATCATGCACTGATCACGTGGCTATCATGCACTGATCACGTGGCTGATCATGCACTGATCACGTGCCTGATCATGCACTGATCACATGACTGATCATGCACTGATCACGTGACTGATCATGCACTGATCACGTGGCTATCATGCACTATCACGTGGCTGATCATGCAATGATCATGTAGCTACCATGTACTGGTCACGTGACTGATCATACACCCATCAGGTGACTGATCATGCACTGATCACGTGGCTATCATGCACTGATCACGTGGCTGATCATGCACTGATCACGTGCCTGATCATGCACTGATCACGTGACTGATCATGCACTGATCACATGGCTATCATGCACTGATCACGTGGCTGATCATGCACTGATCACGTGGCTGATCATGCACTGATACGTGACTGAGCATGGACTGATCACATGACTATCATGTAGTGATCACGTGACTTAATGGCGCTGATCATGTGACTGATCATGCACTGATCATGTTTGCTATCATACACTGATCATGTGCCTCTGGAGGCAATAAACAAAGAGCTGAGTAGGCACGAATCAAACAGTCAGCAGGCAATAATCATGGAACTCAGCTGTGAGGAATCATGCTGCTCAGCTGGCAATAATCAAGCAGCTGAGCAGGCAGGAATTACGCAGCACAGCTGGCAATTGTCAAGCAGATGACAGGCAGGAATCGTGCAGCTCAGCTGGCAATTGTCAAGCAGATGAGCAGACAGTAATCACGCAGCTCAGCAGGCCCTGATCACGTGACTGAGCATGCACTGTTCACGTGGCTGATCATACACTGATCACGTGATGATCATGCACTGATCACTTGGATATCATGCACTGATCACGTGGCTGATCATACACTGTTCACGTGTCTGACCATGCACTGATCACGTGGCTGATCATACACTGCTCACGTAACTGATCATGCACTGATCACGTGGCTATCATGCACTGATCACGTGGCTGAACATGCACTGTCACGTGGCTGATCACACACTGTCACGTGACATATCATGCACTGATCACGTGGCACTCATGCACTGATCACGTGGCTGATCATACACTGATCACGTAACTGATCATGCACACATCACGTGGCTATCATGCACTGATCACGTGGCTGTCATGCAATGATCACGTAGCTACATATACTGGTCACGTGACTGATCATGCACTGATCACGTAAATGATCATGCACTGATCACGTGACTGATCATGCACTGATCACGTGACTGATCATGCACTGATCACGTGGCTATCATGCACTGATCACGTGGCTGATCATGCACTGATCACGTGCCTGATCATGCACTGATCACATGACTGATCATGCACTGATCACGTGACTGATCATGCACTGATCACGTGGCTATCATGCACTACTCACGTGGCTGATCATGCAATGATCATGTAGCTACCATGTACAGGTCACGTGAATGATCATACACCCATCAGGTGACTGATCATGCACTGATCACGTGGCTATCATGCACTGATCACGTGACTGATCATGCACTGATCACGTCTATATCATGCACTGATCACATGACTGATCATGCACTGATCACGTGGATGATCATACACTGATCATGTGACTGATCATGCACTGATCACGTGGCTGATCATGCACTGATACCGTGACTGAGCATGGACTGATCACATGACTATCATGTAGTGATCACGTGACTTAATGGCGCTGATCATGTGACTGATCATGCGCTGATCATGTTTGCTATCATACACTGATCATGTGCCTCTGGAGGCAATAAACAAAGAGCTGAGTAGGCACGAATCAAACAGTCAGCAGGCAATAATCATGGAACTCAGCTGTGAGGAATCATGCTGCTCAGCTGGCAATAATCAAGCAGCTGAGCAGGCAGGAATTACGCAGCACAGCTGGCAATTGTCAAGCAGATGACAGGCAGGAATCATGCAGCTCAGCTGGCAATTGTCAAGCAGATGAGCAGACAGTAATCACGCAGCTCAGCAGGCCCTGATCACGTGACTGAGCATGCACTGTTCACGTGGCTGATCATACACTGATCACGTGACTGATCATGCACTGATCACGTGGCTATCATGCACTGATCACGTGGCTGATCATACACTGTTCACGTGTCTGACCATGCACTGATCACGTGGCTGATCATACACTGATCACGTAACTGATCATGCACTGATCACGTGGCTATCATGCACTGATCACGTGGCTGATCATGCACTGATCACGTGACTGATCATGCACTGATCACGTGATATCATG
Source organism: Bos javanicus (assembly GCF_032452875.1). Lineage (NCBI taxonomy): Eukaryota > Metazoa > Chordata > Mammalia > Artiodactyla > Bovidae > Bos > Bos javanicus. The sequence goes on from NW_026893721.1 coordinate 224,315, forward strand.
CACTGATCACGTGACTATCATGCACTGATCACGTGGCTGATCATACACTGATCACGTGACTGATCATGCACTGATCACGTGGCTATCATGCACTGCTCACGTGGCTGATCATGCAATGATCACGTAGCTACCATGTACTGGTCACGTGACTGATCATGCACTGATCACGTAATTGATCATGCACTGATCACGTGACTGATCATGCACTGATCACGTGACTGATCATGCACTGATCACGTGACTGATCATGCACTGATCACGTGGCTATCATGCACTGCTCACGTGGCTGATCATGCACTGATCACGTAGCTACCATGTACTGGTCACGTGACTGATCATGCACTGATCACGTAATTGATCATGCACTGATCACGTGGCTGATCATGCACTGATCACGTGGCTGATCATGCACTGATCACGTGACTGATCATGCACTGATCACGTGACTGATCATGCACTGATCACGTGACTGATCATGCACTGATCACGTGGCTGATCATGCACTGATCACGTGGCTGATCATGCACTGATCACGTGGCTGATCATGCACTGATCACGTGACTGATCATGCACTGATCACGTGACTGATCATGCACTGATCACGTGACTGATCATGCACTGATCACGTGGCTGATCATGCACTGATCACGTGACTGATCATGCACTGATCACGTGACTGATCATGCACTGATCACGTGGCTATCATGCACTGATCACGTGGCTGATCATGCACTGATCACGTGGCTGATCATGCACTGATCACGTGACTGATCATGCACTGATCACGTGGCATCATGCACTGATCACGTGGCTGATCATGCACTGATCACGTGACTGATCATGCACTGATCACGTGGCTATCATGCACTGATCACGTGGCTGTCATGCACTGATCACGTAGCTACATATACTGATCACGTGACTGATCATGCACTGATCACGTGGCTGATCATGCACTGATCACGTGACTGATCATGCACTGATCACGTGACTGATCATGCACTGATCACGTGGCTATCATGCACTGATCACGTGGCTGATCATGCACTGATCACGTGCCTGATCATGCACTGATCACATGACTGATCATGCACTGATCACGTGACTGATCATGCACTGATCACGTGGCTATCATGCACTACTCACGTGGCTGATCATGCAATGATCATGTAGCTACCATGTACAGGTCACGTGAATGATCATACACCCATCAGGTGACTGATCATGCACTGATCACGTGGCTATCATGCACTGATCACGTGACTGATCATGCACTGATCACGTCTATATCATGCACTGATCACATGACTGCCCATGCACTGATCACGTGGATGATCATACACTAATCATGTGACAGATCATGCACTGATCACGTGGCTGATCATGCACTGATACCGTGACTGAGCATGGACTGATCACATGACTATCATGTAGTGATCACGTGACTTAATGGCGCTGATCATGTGACTGATCATGCGCTGATCATGTTTGCTATCATACACTGATCATGTGCCTCTGGAGGCAATAAACAAAGAGCTGAGTAGGCACGAATCAAACAGTCAGCAGGCAATAATCATGGAACTCAGGTGTGAGGAATCATGCTGCTCAGCTGGCAATAATCAAGCAGCTGAGCAGGCAGGAATTACGCAGCACAGCTGGCAATTGTCAAGCAGATGACAGGCAGGAATCGTGCAGCTCAGCTGGCAATTGTCAAGCAGATGAGCAGACAGTAATCACGCAGCTCAGCAGGCCCTGATCACGTGACTGAGCATGCACTGTTCACGTGGCTGATCATACACTGATCACGTGACTGATCATGCACTGATCACGTGGCTATCATGCACTGATCACGTGGCTGATCATGCACTGATCACGTGGCTGATCATGCACTGATCACGTGACTGATCATGCACTGATCACGGCTATATCATGCACTGATCACGTGACTGATCATGCACTGATCACGTGGCTGATCATACACTGATCATGTGACTGATCATGCACTGATCACGTGGCTATCATGCACTGATCACGTGGCTGATCATGCACTGATCACGTGGCTATCATGCACTGATCACGTGACTGATCATGCACTGATCACGTAACTGATCATGCACTGATCACGTGACTGATCATGCACTGATCACGTGACTGATCATGCACTGATCACGTGACTGATCATGCACTGATCACGTGGCTATCATGCACTGCTCACGTGGCTGATCATGCAATGATCACGTAGCTACCATGTACTGGTCACGTGACTGATCATGCACTGATCACGTAATTGATCATGCACTGATCACGTGGCTGATCATGCACTGATCACGTGGCTGATCATGCACTGATCACGTGACTGATCATGCACTGATCACGTGACTGATCATGCACTGATCACGTGGCTATCATGCACTGATCACGTGGCTGATCATGCACTGATCACGTGCCTGATCATGCACTGATCACATGACTGATCATGCACTGATCACGTGACTGATCATGCACTGATCACGTGGCTATCATGCACTACTCACGTGGCTGATCATGCAATGATCATGTAGCTACCATGTACTGGTCACGTGACTGATCATACACCATCAGGTGACTGATCATGCACTGATCACGTGGCTATCATGCACTGATCACGTGGCTGATCATGCACTGATCACGTGCCTGATCATGCACTGATCACGTGACTGATCATGCACTGATCACGTGGCTATCATGCACTGATCACGTGGCTGATCATGCACTGATCACGTGGCTGATCATGCACTGATACCGTGACTGAGCATGGACTGATCACATGACTATCATGTAGTGATCACGTGACTTAATGGCGCTGATCATGTGACTGATCATGCACTGATCATGTTTGCTATCATACACTGATCATGTGCCTCTGGAGGCAATAAACAAAGAGCTGAGTAGGCACGAATCAAACAGTCAGCAGGCAATAATCATGGAACTCAGCTGTGAGGAATCATGCTGCTCAGCTGGCAATAATCAAGCAGCTGAGCAGGCAGGAATTACGCAGCACAGCTGGCAATTGTCAAGCAGATGACAGGCAGGAATCGTGCAGCTCAGCTGGCAATTGTCAAGCAGATGAGCAGACAGTAATCACGCAGCTCAGCAGGCCCTGATCACGTGACTGAGCATGCACTGTTCACGTGGCTGATCATACACTGATCACGTGATGATCATGCACTGATCACTTGGATATCATGCACTGATCACGTGGCTGATCATACACTGTTCACGTGTCTGACCATGCACTGATCACGTGGCTGATCATACACTGCTCACGTAACTGATCATGCACTGATCACGTGGCTATCATGCACTGATCACGTGGCTGAACATGCACTGTCACGTGGCTGATCACACACTGTCACGTGACATATCATGCACTGATCACGTGGCACTCATGCACTGATCACGTGGCTGATCATACACTGATCACGTAACTGATCATGCACACATCACGTGGCTATCATGCACTGATCACGTGGCTCGTCATGGAATGATCACGTAGCTACATATACTGGTCACGTGACTGATCATGCACTGATCACGTAAATGATCATGCACTGATCACGTGACTGATCATGCACTGATCACGTGACTGATCATGCACTGATCACGTGGCTATCATGCACTGATCACGTGGCTGATCATGCACTGATCACGTGCCTGATCATGCACTGATCACATGACTGATCATGCACTGATCACGTGACTGATCATGCACTGATCACGTGGCTATCATGCACTACTCACGTGGCTGATCATGCAATGATCATGTAGCTACCATGTACTGGTCACGTGACTGATCATACACCCATCAGGTGACTGATCATGCACTGATCACGTGGCTATCATGCACTGATCACGTGGCTGATCATGCACTGATCACGTGCCTGATCATGCACTGATCACGTGACTGATCATGCACTGATCACGTGGCTATCATGCACTGATCACGTGGCTGATCATGCACTGATCACGTGGCTGATCATGCACTGATACGTGACTGAGCATGGACTGATCACATGACTATCATGTAGTGATCACGTGACTTAATGGCGCTGATCATGTGACTGATCATGCACTGATCATGTTTGCTATCATACACTGATCATGTGCCTCTGGAGGCAATAAACAAAGAGCTGAGTAGGCACGAATCAAACAGTCAGCAGGCAATAATCATGGAACTCAGCTGTGAGGAATCATGCTGCTCAGCTGGCAATAATCAAGCAGCTGAGCAGGCAGGAATTACGCAGCACAGCTGGCAATTGTCAAGCAGATGACAGGCAGGAATCGTGCAGCTCAGCTGGCAATTGTCAAGCAGATGAGCAGACAGTAATCACGCAGCTCAGCAGGCCCTGATCACGTGACTGAGCATGCACTGTTCACGTGGCTGATCATACACTGATCACGTGATGATCATGCACTGATCACTTGGATATCATGCACTGATCACGTGGCTGATCATACACTGTTCACGTGTCTGACCATGCACTGATCACGTGGCTGATCATACACTGCTCACGTAACTGATCATGCACTGATCACGTGGCTATCATGCACTGATCACGTGGCTGAACATGCACTGTCACGTGGCTGATCACACACCTGTCACGTGACATATCATGCACTGATCACGTGGCACTCATGCACTGATCACGTGGCTGATCATACTCTGCTCACGTAACTGATCATGCACACATCACGTGGCTATCATGCACTGCTCACGTGGCTGTCATGGAATGATCACGTAGCTACCATATACTGGTCACGTGACTGATCATGCACTGATCACGTAAATGATCATGCACTGTTCACGTGACTGATCATGCACTGATCACGTGACTGATCATGCACTGATCACGTGGCTATCATGCACTGATCACGTGGCTGATCATGCACTGATCACGTGCCTGATCATGCACTGATCACGTGACTGATCATGCACTGATCACGTGACTGATCATGCACTGATCACGTGGCTATCATGCACTGATCACGTGGCTGATCATGCACTGATCACGTAGCTATCATGCACTGATCACGTGACTGATCATGCACTGATCACGTGACTGATCATGCACTGATCACGTGGCTGATCATGCACTGATCACGTGACTGATCATGCACTGATCACGTGGCTATCATGCACTGATCACGTGGCTGATCATGCACTGATCACGTGGCTGATCATGCACTGATCACGTGACTATCATGCACTGATCACGTGACATCATGCACTGATCACGTGGCTGATCATGCACTGATCACGTGACTGATCATGCACTGATCACGTGGCTATCATGCACTGATCACGTGGCTGATCATGCACTGATCACGTAGCTACATGCACTGATCACGTGACTGATCATGCACTGATCACGTGGCTGATCATGCACTGATCACGTGACTGATCATGCACTGATCACGTGACTGATCATGCACTGATCACGTGGCTGATCATGCACTGATCACGTGACTGATCATGCACTGATCACGTGGCTGATCATGCACTGATCACGTGGCTGATCATGCACTGATCACGTGACTGATCATGCACTGATCACGTGACTGATCATGCACTGATCACGTGGCTATCATGCACTGATCACGTGGCTGATCATGCACTGATCACGTGACTGATCATGCACTGATCACGTGACTGATCATGCACTGATCACGTGACTGATCATGCACTGATCACGTGGCTATCATGCACTGATCACGTGGCTGATCATGCACTGATCACGTGGCTGATCATGCACTGATCACGTGACTGATCATGCACTGATCACGTGACTGATCATGCACTGATCACGTGGCTGATCATGCACTGATCACGTGGCTACATGCACTGATCACGTGACTGATCATGCACTGATCACATGACTGATCATGCACTGATCACGTGGCTTATCATGCACTGATCATGTGACTGATCATGCGCTGATCATGTTTGCTATCATACACTGATCATGTGCCTCTGGAGGCAATGAACAAAGAGCTGAGTAGGCACGAATCAGTCAGCAGGCAATAATCATGGAACTCAGCTGTGAGGAATCATGCTGCTCAGCTGGCAATAATCAAGCAGCTGAGCAGGCAGGAATTATGCAGCACAGCTGGCAATTGTCAAGCAGATGACAGGCAGGAATCGTGCAGCTCAGCTGGCAATTGTCAAGCAGATGAGCAGACAGTAATCACGCAGCTCAGCAGGCCCTGATCACGTGACTGAGCATGCACTGTTCACGTGGCTGATCATACACTGATCACGTGATGATCATGCACTGATCACTTGGATATCATGCACTGATCACGTGGCTGATCATACACTGTTCACGTGTCTGACCATGCACTGATCACGTGGCTGATCATACACTGCTCACGTAACTGATCATGCACTGATCACGTGGCTATCATGCACTGATCACGTGGCTGATCATGCACTGATCACGTGGCTGATCACACACTGTCACGTGACATATCATGCACTGATCACGTGGCACTCATGCACTGATCACGTGGCTGATCATACACTGATCACGTAACTGATCATGCACACATCACGTGGCTATCATGCACTGCTCACGTGGCTGTCATGCAATGATCACGTAGCTACCATATACTGGTCACGTGACTGATCATGCACTGATCACGTAAATGATCATGCACTGATCACGTGACTGATCATGCACTGATCACGTGACTGATCATGCACTGATCACGTGGCTATCATGCACTGATCACGTGGCTGATCATGCACTGATCACGTGGCTGATCATGCACTGATCACGTAGCTATCATGCACTGATCACGTGACTGATCATGCACTGATCACGTGGCTGATCATGCACTGATCACGTGACTGATCATGCACTGATCACGTGACTGATCATGCACTGATCACGTGACTGATCATGCACTGATCACGTGGCTATCATGCACTGATCACGTGGCTGATCATGCACTGATCACGCAGCTATCATGCACTGATCACGTGACTGATCATGCACTGATCACGTAATTGATCATGCACTGATCACGTGGCTGATCATGCACTGATCACGTGGCTGATCATGCACTGATCACGTGACTGATCATGCACTGATCACGTGACTGATCATGCACTGATCACGTGGCTATCATGCACTGATCACGTGGCTGATCATGCACTGATCACGTGACTGATCATGCACTGATCACGTGGCTGATCATGCACTGATCACGTGACTGATCATGCACTGATCACGTGGCTGATCATGCACTGATCACGTGGCTATCATGCACTGATCACGTGACTGATCATGCACTGATCACGTGACTGATCATGCACTGATCACGTGGCTATCATGCACTGATCACGTGGCTGATCATGCACTGATCACGTAGCTATCATGCACTGATCACGTGACTGATCATGCACTGATCACGTAACTGATCATGCACTGATCACGTGGCTGATCATGCACTGATCACGTGGCTGATCATGCACTGATCACGTGACTGATCATGCACTGATCACGTGACTGATCATGCACTGATCACGTGGCTATCATGCACTGATCACGTGGCTGATCATGCACTGATCACGTGACTGATCATGCACTGATCACGTGGCTGATCATGCACTGATCACGTGACTGATCATGCACTGATCACGTGACTGATCATGCACTGATCACGTGGCTATCATGCACTGATCACGTGGCTGATCATGCATGATCACGCAGCTATCATGCACTGATCACGTGACTGATCATGCACTGATCACGTGACTGATCATGCACTGATCACGTGGCTATCATGCACTGATCACGTGGCTGATCATGCACTGATCACGTAGCTATCATGCACTGATCACGTGACTGATCATGCACTGATCACGTGACTGATCATGCACTGATCACGTGGCTGATCATGCACTGATCACGTGCCTGATCATGCACTGATCACATGACTGATCATGCACTGATCACGTGACTGATCATGCACTGATCACGTGGCTATCATGCACTACTCACGTGGCTGATCATGCAATGATCATGTAGCTACCATGTACTGGTCACGTGACTGATCATACACCCATCAGGTGACTGATCATGCACTGATCACGTGGCTGATCATGCACTGATCACGTGACTGATCATGCACTGATCACGTGACTGATCATGCACTGATCACATGGCTATCATGCACTGATCACGTGGCTGATCATGCACTGATCACGTGGCTGATCATGCACTGATACCGTGACTGAGCATGGACTGATCACATGACTATCATGTAGTGATCACGTGACTTAATGGCGCTGATCATGTGACTGATCATGCGCTGATCATGTTTGCTATCATACACTGATCATGTGCCTCTGGAGGCAATAAACAAAGAGCTGAGTAGGCACGAATCAAACAGTCAGCAGGCAATAATCATGGAACTCAGGTGTGAGGAATCATGCTGCTCAGCTGGCAATAATCAAGCAGCTGAGCAGGCAGGAATTACGCAGCACAGCTGGCAATTGTCAAGCAGATGAGCAGACAGTAATCACGCAGCTCAGCAGGCCCTGATCACGTGACTGAGCATGCACTGTTCACGTGGCTGATCATACACTGATCACGTGATTGATCATGCACTGATCACTTGGATATCATGCACTGATCACGTGGCTGATCATACACTGTTCACGTGTCTGACCATGCACTGATCACGTGGCTGATCATACACTGCTCACGTAACTGATCATGCACTGATCACGTGGCTATCATGCACTGATCACGTGGCTGAACATGCACTGTTCACGTGGCTGATCACACACCTGTCACGTGACATATCATGCACTGATCACGTGGCACTCATGCACTGATCACGTGGCTGATCATACTCTGCTCACGTAACTGATCATGCACACATCACGTGGCTATCATGCACTGCTCACGTGGCTGTCATGGAATGATCACGTAGCTACCATATACTGGTCACGTGACTGATCATGCACAGATCACGTGAATGATCATGCACTGATCACGTGACTGATCATGCACTGATCACGTGGCTGATCACACTGATCACGTGACTGATCATGCACTGATCACGTGGCTGATCATGCACTGATCACGTGGCTGATCATGCACTGATCACGTGGCTATCATGCACTGATCACGTGGCTGATCATGCACTGATCACGTGGCTATCATGCACTGATCACGTGACTGATCATGCACTGATCACGTGATTGATCATGCACTGATCACGTGGCTCATCATGCACTGATCACGTGGCTGATCACACACGATCACGTGACTGATCATGCACTGATCACGTGGCTGATCATGCACTGATCACGTGGCTATCATGCACTGATCACGTGGCTATCATGCACTGATCACGTGGCTGATCACACTGATCACGTGACTGATCATGCACTGATCACGTGGCTATCATGCACTGATCACGTGGCTGATCATGCACTGATCACGTGGCTGATCATGCACTGATCACGTGGCTGATCATGCACTGATCACGCAGCTATCATGCACTGATCACGTGACTGATCATGCACTGATCACGTGACTGATCATGCACTGATCACGTGGCTTATCATGCACTGATCATGTGACTGATCATGCACTGATCATGTTTGGTGTCATACACTGATCATGTGCCTCTGGAGGCAATGAACATAGAGCTGAGTAGGCAGGAATCATCAGCAGGCTATAATCATGGAACTCAGCTCTGAGAAATCATGCTGCTCAGCTGGCAATAATCAAGTAGCTGAGCAGGCAGGAATTACGCAGCACAGGTGGCAATTGTCAAGCAGATGACAGGCAGGAATCGTGCAGCTCAGCTGGCAATTGTCAAGCAGATGAGCAGACAGTAATCACGCAGCTCAGCAGGCCCTGATCACGTGACTGAGCATGCACTGTTCACGTGGCTGATCATACACTGATCACGTGACTGATCATGCACTGATCACGTGACTGATCATGCACTGATCACGTGGCTATCATGCACTGATCACGTGGCTGATCATGCACTGATCACGTGGCTGATCATGCACTGATCACGTGGCTGATCATGCACTGATCACGTGACTGATCATGCACTGATCACGTGACTGATCATGCACTGATCACGTGGCTATCATGCACTGATCACGTGGCTGATCATGCATGATCACGCAGCTACCATGCACTGATCACGTGACTGATCATGCACTGATCACATAACTGATCATGCACTGATCACGTGGCTTATCATGCACTGATCATGTGACTGATCATGTGCTGATCATGTTTGGTGTCATACACTGATCATGTGCCTCTGGAGGCAATGAACATAGAGCTGAGTAGGCACGAATCAGTCAGCAGGCTATAATCATGGAACTCAGCTCTGAGAAATCATGCTGCTCAGCTGGCAATAATCAAGCAGATGAGCAGGCAGGAATTACGCAGCACAGGTGGCAATTGTCAAGCAGATGACAGGCAGGAATCGTGCAGCTCAGCTGGCAATTGTCAAGCAGATGAGCAGACAGTAATCACGCAGCTCAGCAGGCCCTGATCACGTGACTGAGCATGCACTGTTCACGTGGCTGATCATACACTGATCACGTGACTGATCATGCACTGATCACGTGGCTGATCATGCACTGATCACGTGGCTGATCATGCACTGATCACGTGGCTGATCATGCACTGATCACGTGGCATCATGCACTGATCACGTGGCTGATCATGCACTGATCACGTGACTGATCATGCACTGATCACGTGGCTATCATGCACTGATCACGTGGCTGATCATACTGATCACGTGACTGATCATGCACTGATCACGTGGCTGATCATGCACTGATCACGTGGCTGATCATACTGATCACGTGGCTGATCATGCACTGATCACGTGACTGATCATGCACTGATCACGTGACTGATCATGCACTGATCACGTGGCTGATCATGCACTGATCACGTGGCTATCATGCACTGATCACGTGGCTGATCATGCACTGATCACGTAGCTATCATGCACTGATCACGTGACTGATCATGCACTGATCACGTGGCTGATCATGCACTGATCACGTGACTGATCATGCACTGATCACGTGACTGATCATGCACTGATCACGTGACTGATCATGCACTGATCACGTGGCTATCATGCACTGATCACGTGGCTGATCATGCACTGATCACGTAGCTATCATGCACTGATCACGTGACTGATCATGCACTGATCACGTAATTGATCATGCACTGATCACGTGGCTGATCATGCACTGATCACGTGGCTGATCATGCACTGATCACGTGACTGATCATGCACTGATCACGTGACTGATCATGCACTGATCACGTGGCTATCATGCACTGATCACGTGGCTGATCATGCACTGATCACGTGACTGATCATGCACTGATCACGTGGCTGATCATGCACTGATCACGTGACTGATCATGCACTGATCACGTGACTGATCATGCACTGATCACGTGGCTGATCATGCACTGATCACGTGACTGATCATGCACTGATCACGTGGCTGATCATGCACTGATCACGTGGCTATCATGCACTGATCACATGACTGATCATGCACTGATCACATGACTGATCATGCACTGATCACGTGGCTTATCATGCACTGATCATGTGACTGATCATGTGCTGATCATGTTTGGTGTCATACACTGATCATGTGCCTCTGGAGGCAATGAACAAAGAGCTGAGTAGGCACGAATCAGTCAGCAGGCTATAATCATGGAACTCAGCTGTGAGAAATCATGCTGCTCAGCTGGCAATAATCAAGCAGATGAGCAGGCAGGAATTACGCAGCACAGCTGGCAATTGTCAAGCAGATGACAGGCAGGAATCGTGCAGCTCAGCTGGCAATTGTCAAGCAGATGAGCAGACAGTAATCACGCAGCTCAGCAGGCCCTGATCACGTGACTGAGCATGCACTGTTCACGTGGCTGATCACACACTGATCACGTGACTGATCATGCACTGATCACGTGACTGATCATGCACTGATCACGTGGCTATCATGCACTGATCACGTGGCTGATCATGCACTGATCACGGGACTGATCATGCACTGATCACGGGCTATCATGCACTGATACATGACTGACATGCACTGATCACGTGGCTGATCATGCACTGATCACGTGACTGATCATGCACTGATCACGTGGCTATCATGCACTGATCACGTGGCTGATCATGCAATGATCACGTAGCTACCATGCACTGATCACGTGACTGATCATGCACTGATCACGTAACTGATCATGCACTGATCACGTGGCTGATCATGCACTGATCACGTGGCTGATCATGCACTGATCACGTGACTGATCATGCACTGATCACGTGACTGATCATGCACTGATCACGTGGCTATCATGCACTGATCACGTGGCTGATCATGCACTGATCACGTGACTGATCATGCACTGATCACGTGGCTGATCATGCACTGATCACGTGACTGATCATGCACTGATCACGTGACTGATCATGCACTGATCACGTGGCTATCATGCACTGATCACGTGGCTGATCATGCACTGATCACGTAGCTATCATGCACTGATCACGTGACTGATCATGCACTGATCACGTGGCTGATCATGCACTGATCACGTGACTGATCATGCACTGATCACGTGGCTGATCATGCATGATCACGCAGCTATCATGCACTGATCACATGACTGATCATGCACTGATCACGTGACTGATCATGCACTGATCACGTGGCTATCATGCACTATCACGTGGCTGATCATGCAATGATCACGTAGCTACCATGTACACTGATCACGTGACTGATCATGCACTGATCACGTGACTGATCATGCACTGATCACGTGGCTGATCATGCACTGATCACGTGACTGATCATGCACTGATCACGTGGCTATCATGCACTGATCACGTGACTGATCATGCACTGATCACGTGGCTGATCATACACTGATCACGTACTGATCATGCACTGATCACGTGGCTATCATGCACTGATCACGTGGCTGATCATGCACTGATCACGTGGCTGATCACACACTGTCACGTGACTATCATGCACTGATCACGTGGCACTCATGCACTGATCACGTGGCTGATCATACACTGATCACGTAACTGATCATGCACTGATCACGTGGCTATCATGCACACTCACGTGGCTGTCATGGAATGATCACGTAGCTACCATATACTGGTCACGTGACTGATCATGCACTGATCACGTAAATGATCATGCACTGTTCACGTGACTGATCATGCACTGATCACGTGACTGATCATGCACTGATCACGTGGCTATCATGCACTGCTCACGTGGCTGATCATGCAACGATCACGTAGCAACCATGTACTGGTCACGTGACTGATCATGCACTGATCACGTAATTGATCATGCACTGATCACGTGGCTCATCATGCACTGATCACGTGGCTGATCACACACGATCACGTGACTGATCATGCACTGATCACGTGACTGATCATGCACTGATCACGTGGCTATCATGCACTGATCACGTGGATATCATGCACTGATCACGTGGCTGATCACACACGATCACGTGACTGATCATGCACTGATCACGTGGCTATCATGCACTGATCACGTGGCTATCATGCACTGATATCATGCACTGATCACGTGGCTGTCATGCACTGATCACGTGACTGATCATGCACTGATCACGTGGCTATCATGCACTGATCACGTGACTGATCATGCACTGATCACGTGGCTGATCATGCACTGATCACGTGACTGATCATGCACTGATCACGTGGCTGATCATGCACTGATCACGGCTATCATGCACTGATCACGTGACTGATCATGCACTGATCACGTGGCTGATCATGCACTGATCACGTGATCATGCACTGATCACGTGGCTTATCATGCATTGATCATGTGACTGATCATGGCTGATCATGCATACACTGATCATGTGCCTCTGGAGGCAATGAACACTGATAGGCATCAGTGGCAATAATCATGGAACTCAGCTGTGATCATGCTGCTCAGCTGGCAATAATCATGATGAGCAGGCAGGAATGCAGCTGGCAATTGTCATGACAGGCTCGTGCAGCTCAGCTGGCAATTGTCAAGCAGATGATAATCACGCAGCTGCAGGCTGATCACGTGACTGAGCATGCACTGTTCACGTGGCTGATCATACACTGATCACGTGACTGATCATGCACTGATCACGTGGCTATCATGCACTGATCACGTGATCATGCACTGATCACGTGTCATGCACTGATCACGTGGCTATCATGCACTGATCACGTGGCTGATCATGCACTGATCACGTGACTGATCATGCACTGATCACGTGCTATCATGCACTGATCACGTGGCTGATCATGCACTGATCACGGGACTGATCATGCACTGATCACGTGCTATCATGCACTGATCACATGACTGACATGCACTGATCACGTGCTGATCATGCACTGATCACGTGACTGATCATGCACTGATCACGTGACTGATCATGCACTGATCACGTGGCTGATCATGCACTGATCACGTGGCTGATCATGCACTGATCACGTGGCTGATCATGCACTGATCACGTAGCTACATATACTGGTCACGTGACTGATCATGCACTGATCACGTGATCATGCACTGATCACGTGACTGATCATGCACTGATCACGTGACTGATCATGCACTGATCACGTGGCTATCATGCACTGATCACGTGGCTGATCATGCAATGATCACGTAGCTACCATGTACTGGTCACGTGACTGATCATGCACTGATCACGTAATTGATCATGCACTGATCACGTGGCTGATCATGCACTGATCACGTGACTGATCATGCACTGATCACGTGACTGATCATGCACTGATCACGTGACTATCATGCACTGATCACGTGGCTGATCATGCACTGATCACGTGACTGATCATGCACTGATCACGTGACTGATCATGCACTGATCACGTGGCTATCATGCACTGATCACGTGGCTGATCATGCACTGATCACGTGACTGATCATGCACTGATCACGTGACTGATCATGCACTGATCACGTGGCTATCATGCACTGATCACGTGGCTATCATGCACTGATCACGTGGCTGATCATGCACTGATCACGTGACTGATCATGCACTGATCACGTGGTATCATGCACTGATCACGTGGCTGATCATGCACTGATCACGTGACTGATCATGCACTGATCACGTGGCTGATCATGCACTGATCACGTGGCTGATCATGCACTGATCACGTGGCTATCATGCACTGATCACGTGGCTGATCATGCACTGATCACGTAGCTGACATGCACTGATCACGTGACTGATCATGCACTGATCACGTGACTGATCATGCACTGATCACGTGACTGATCATGCACTGATCACGTGACTGATCATGCACTGATCACGTGGCTATCATGCACTGATCACGTGGCTGATCATGCAATGATCACGTAGCTACCATGTACTGGTCACGTGACTGATCATGCACTGATCACGTAATTGATCATGCACTGATCACGTGGCTGATCATGCACTGATCACGTGACTGATCATGCACTGATCACGTGACTGATCATGCACTGATCACGTGGCTATCATGCACTGATCACGTGGCTGATCATGCACTGATCACGTGACTGATCATGCACTGATCACGTGACTGATCATGCACTGATCACGTGGATATCATGCACTGATCACGTGGCTGATCATGCACTGATCACGTGTCTGATCATGCACTGATCACGTGGCTGATCATGCACTGATCACGTAACTGATCATGCACTGATCACGTGGCTATCATGCACTGATCACGTGGCTGATCATGCACTGATCACGTGGCTGATCACACACTGTCACGTGACTGATCATGCACTGATCACGTGGCACTCATGCACTGATCACGTGGCTGATCATACACTGATCACGTAACTGATCATGCACTGATCACGTGGCTATCATGCACTGCTCACGTGGCTGATCATGCAATGATCACGTAGCTACCATATACTGGTCACGTGACTGATCATGCACTGATCACGTAAATGATCATGCACTGATCACGTGACTGATCATGCACTGATCACGTGGCTGATCATGCACTGATCACGTGGCTATCATGCACTGATCACGTGGCTATCATGCACTGATCACGTGGCTGATCATGCACTGATCACGTAGCAACCATGCACTGGTCACGTGACTGATCATGCACTGATCACGTAATTGATCATGCACTGATCACGTGACTGATCATGCACTGATCACGTGGCTGATCACACACGATCACGTGACTGATCATGCACTGATCACGTGGCTGATCATGCACTGATCACGTGGCTATCATGCACTGATCACGTGGCTATCATGCACTGATCACGTGGCTGATCATGCACTGATCACGTAGCTATCATGCACTGATCACGTGACTGATCATGCACTGATCACGTGACTGATCATGCACTGATCACGTGGCTGATCATGCACTGATCACGTGGCTATCATGCACTGATCACGTGGCTGATCATGCACTGATCACGCAGCTATCATGCACTGATCACGTGACTGATCATGCACTGATCACGTGGCTGATCATGCACTGATCACGTGACTGATCATGCACTGATCACGTGACTGATCATGCACTGATCACGTGGCTATCATGCACTGATCACGTGGCTGATCATGCACTGATCACGCAGCTATCATGCACTGATCACGTGACTGATCATGCACTGATCACGTGGCTGATCATGCACTGATCACGTGACTGATCATGCACTGATCACGTGACTGATCATGCACTGATCACGTGGCTATCATGCACTGATCACGTGGCTGATCATGCACTGATCACGTGCCTGATCATGCACTGATCACGTGACTGATCATGCACTGATCACGTGACTGATCATGCACTGATCACGTGGCTATCATGCACTGATCACGTGGCTGATCATGCACTGATCACGTGACTGATCATGCACTGATCACGTGACTGATCATGCACTGATCACGTACTGATCATGCACTGATCACGTGGATGATCATGCACTGATCACGTGGCTGATCATGCACTGATCACGTGGCTATCATGCACTGATCACGTGGCTGATCATGCACTGATACCGTGACTGAGCATGGACTGATCACATGACTATCATGTAGTGATCACGTGACTTAATGGCGCTGATCATGTGACTGATCATGCGCTGATCATGTTTGCTATCATACACTGATCATGTGCCTCTGGAGGCAATAAACAAAGAGCTGAGTAGGCACGAATCAAACAGTCAGCAGGCAATAATCATGGAACTCAGCTGTGAGGAATCATGCTGCTCAGCTGGCAATAATCAAGCAGCTGAGCAGGCAGGAATTACACAGCACAGCTGGCAATTGTCAAGCAGATGACAGGCAGGAATCATGCAGCTCAGCTGGCAATTGTCAAGCAGATGAGCAGACAGTAATCACGCAGCTCAGCAGGCCCTGATCACGTGACTGAGCATGCACTGTTCACGTGGCTGATCATACACTGATCACGTGACTGATCATGCACTGATCACTTGGATATCATGCACTGATCACGTGGCTGATCATACACTGTTCACGTGTCTGACCATGCACTGATCACGTGGCTGATCATGCACTGATCACGTAACTGATCATGCACTGATCACGTGGCTGATCATGCACTGATCACGTGGCTGATCATGCACTGATCACGTAGCTATCATGCACTGGTCACGTGACTGATCATGCACTGATCACGTGACTGATCATGCACTGATCACGTGGCTGATCATGCACTGATCACGTGACTGATCATGCACTGATCACGTGACTGATCATGCACTGATCACGTGGCTATCATGCACTGATCACGTGGCTGATCATGCACTGATCACGCAGCTACCATGTACTGGTCACGTGACTGATCATGCACTGATCACGTGACTGATCATGCACTGATCACGTGGCTTATCATGCACTGATCATGTGACTGATCATGTGCTGATCATGTTTGGTGTCATACACTGATCATGTGCATCTGGAGGCAATGAACAAAGAGCTGAGTAGGCAGGCTATAATCATGGAACTCAGCTCTGAGAAATCATGCTGCTCAGCTGGCAATAATCAAGTAGATGAGCAGGCAGGAATTATGCAGCACAGGTGGCAATTGTCAAGCAGATGACAGGCAGGAATCGTGCAGCTCAGCTGGCAATTGTCAAGCAGATGAGCAGACAGTAATCACGCAGCTCAGCAGGCCCTGATCACGTGACTGAGCATGCACTGTTCACGTGGCTGATCATACACTGATCACGTGACTGATCATGCACTGATCACGTGATTGTCATGCACTGATCACGTGGCTATCATGCACTGATCACGTGGCTGATCATGCACTGATCACGTGGCTGATCATGCACTGATCACGTGGCTATCATGCACTGATCACGTGGCTGATCATGCACTGATCACGGGACTGATCATGCACTGATCACGGGCTATCATGCACTGATCACATGACTGATCATGCACTGATCACGTGATGATCATGCACTGATCACGTGACTGATCATGCACTGATCACGTAACTGATCATGCACTGATCACGTGGCTGATCATGCACTGATCACGTGGCTGATCATGCACTGATCACGTGGCACTCATGCACTGATCACGTGGCTGATCATGCACTGATCACGTGACTGATCATGCACTGATCACGTGGCTATCATGCACTGATCACGTGGCTGATCATGCACTGATCACGTGGCTATCATGCACTGATCACGTGACTGATCATGCACTGATCACGTAACTGATCATGCACTGATCACGTGACTGATCATGCACTGATCACGTGGCTATCATGCACTGATCACGTGGCTGATCATGCACTGATCACGTAGCTACCATGCACTGATCACGTGACTGATCATGCACTGATCACGTGATTGATCATGCACTGATCACGTGGCTGATCATGCACTGATCACGTGGCTGATCATGCACTGATCACGTGACTGATCATGCACTGATCACGTGACTGATCATGCACTGATCACGTGGCTATCATGCACTGATCACGTGGCTGATCATGCACTGATCACGTGCCTGATCATGCACTGATCACATGACTGATCATGCACTGATCACGTGACTGATCATGCACTGATCACGTGGCTATCATGCACTACTCACGTGGCTGATCATGCAATGATCATGTAGCTACCATGTACTGGTCACGTGACTGATCATACACCCATCAGGTGACTGATCATGCACTGATCACGTGGCTGATCATGCACTGATCACGTGCCTGATCATGCACTGATCACGTGACTGATCATGCACTGATCACATGGCTATCATGCACTGATCACGTGGCTGATCATGCACTGATCACGTGGCTGATCATGCACTGATACCGTGACTGAGCATGGACTGATCACATGACTATCATGTAGTGATCACGTGACTTAATGGCGCTGATCATGTGACTGATCATGCGCTGATCATGTTTGCTATCATACACTGATCATGTGCCTCTGGAGGCAATAAACAAAGAGCTGAGTAGGCACGAATCAAACAGTCAGCAGGCAATAATCATGGAACTCAGGTGTGAGGAATCATGCTGCTCAGCTGGCAATAATCAAGCAGCTGAGCAGGCAGGAATTACGCAGCACAGCTGGCAATTGTCAAGCAGATGACAGGCAGGAATCGTGCAGCTCAGCTGGCAATTGTCAAGCAGATGAGCAGACAGTAATCACGCAGCTCAGCAGGCCCTGATCACGTGACTGAGCATGCACTGTTCACGTGGCTGATCATACACTGATCACGTGATTGATCATGCACTGATCACTTGGATATCATGCACTGATCACGTGGCTGATCATACACTGTTCACGTGTCTGACCATGCACTGATCACGTGGCTGATCATGCACTGATCACGTGGCTGATCATGCACTGATCACGTGGCTATCATGCACTGATCACGTGGCTGATCATGCACTGATCACGTGGCTATCATGCACTGATCACGTGACTGATCATGCACTGATCACGTGGCTGATCATGCACTGATCACGTGGCTGATCATGCACTGATCACGTAGCTACCATGCACTGGTCACGTGACTGATCATGCACTGATCACGTAACTGATCATGCACTGATCACGTGGCTGATCATGCACTGATCATGTGACTGATCATGCACTGATCATGTTTGGTGTCACACACTGATCATGTGCCTCTGGAGGCAATGAACATAGAGCTGAGTAGGCAGGATCAGTCAGCAGGCTATAATCGTGGAACTCAGCTCTGAGAAATCATGCTGCTCAGCTGGCAATAATCAAGTAGATGATCAGGCAGGAATTACGCAGCACAGGTGGCAATTGTCAAGGAGATGACAGGCAGGAATCGTGCAGCTCAGCTGGAAATTGTCAAGCAGATGAGCAGACAGTAATCACGCAGCTCAGCAGTCCCTGATCACGTGACTGATCATGCACTGATCACGTGGCTGATCACACACTGATCACGTGACTGATCATGCACTGATCACGTGACTGATCATGCACTGATCACGTGGCTGATCATGCACTGATCACGTGGCTGATCATGCACTGATCACGTGGCTGATCATGCACTGATACCGTGACTGAGCATGGACTGATCACATGACTATCATGTAGTGATCACGTGACTTAATGGTGCTGATCATGTGACTGATCATGCACTGATCATGTTTGCTATCATACACTGATCATGTGCCTCTGGAGGCAATAAACAAAGAGCTGAGTAGGCACGAATCAAACAGTCAGCAGGCAATAATCATGGAACTCAGCTGTGAGGAATCATGCTGCTCAGCTGGCAATAATCAAGCAGCTGAGCAGGCAGGAATTACACAGCACAGCTGGCAATTGTCAAGCAGATGACAGGCAGGAATCATGCAGCTCAGCTGGCAATTGTCAAGCAGATGAGCAGACAGTAATCACGCAGCTCAGCAGGCCCTGATCACGTGACTGAGCATGCACTGTTCACGTGGCTGATCATACACTGATCACGTGATTGATCATGCACTGATCACTTGGATATCATGCACTGATCACGTGGCTGATCATACACTGATCACGTGTCTGACCATGCACTGATCACGTGGCTGATCATACACTGATCACGTAACTGATCATGCACTGATCACGTGGCTGATCATGCACTGATCACGTGGCTGATCATGCACTGATCACGTGGCTATCATGCACTGGTCACGTGACTGATCATGCACTGATCACGTGATTGATCATGCACTGATCACGTGGCTGATCATGCACTGATCACGTGACTGATCATGCACTGATCACGTGACTGATCATGCACTGATCACGTGGCTATCATGCACTGATCACGTGGCTGATCATGCACTGATCACGCAGCTACCATGTACTGGTCACGTGACTGATCATGCACTGATCACGTAATTGATCATGCACTGATCACGTGGCTTATCATGCACTGATCATGTGACTGATCATGTGCTGATCATGTTTGGTGTCACACACTGATCATGTGCATCTGGAGGCAATGAACAAAGAGCTGAGTAGGCAGGCTATAATCATGGAACTCAGCTCTGAGAAATCATGCTGCTCAGCTGGCAATAATCAAGTAGATGAGCAGGCAGGAATTATGCAGCACAGGTGGCAATTGTCAAGGAGATGACAGGCAGGAATCGTGCAGCTCAGCTGGCAATTGTCAAGCACATGAGCAGACAGTAATCACGCAGCTCAGCAGGCCCTGATCACGTGACTGAGCATGCACTGTTCACGTGGCTGATCACACACTGATCACGTGACTGATCATGCACTGATCACGTGATTGTCATGCACTGATCACGTGGCTGATCATGCACTGATCACGTGGCTGATCATGCACTGATCACGTGACTGATCATGCACTGATCACGTAGACATCATGCACTGATCACGTGGCTGATCATGCACTGATCACGGGACTGATCATGCACTGATCACGGGCTATCATGCACTGATACATGACTGATCATGCACTGATCACGTGATGATCATGCACTGATCACGTGACTGATCATGCACTGATCACGTGACTGATCATGCACTGATCACGTGGCTGATCATGCACTGATCACGTGGCTGATCATGCACTGATCACGTGGCACTCATGCACTGATCACGTGGCTGATCATACTGATCACGTGACTGATCATGCACTGATCACGTGGCTATCATGCACTGATCACGTGGCTGTCATGCAATGATCACGTAGCTACATGCACTGATCACGTGACTGATCATGCACTGATCACGTAACTGATCATGCACTGATCACGTGACTGATCATGCACTGATCACGTGGCTATCATGCACTGATCACGTGGCTGATCATGCACTGATCACGTAGCTACCATGCACTGATCACGTGACTGATCATGCACTGATCACGTAATTGATCATGCACTGATCACGTGGCTGATCATGCACTGATCACGTGGCTGATCATGCACTGATCACGTGACTGATCATGCACTGATCACGTGACTGATCATGCACTGATCACGTGGCTATCATGCACTGATCACGTGGCTGATCATGCACTGATCACGTGCCTGATCATGCACTGATCACATGACTGATCATGCACTGATCACGTGACTGATCATGCACTGATCACGTGGCTATCATGCACTACTCACGTGGCTGATCATGCAATGATCATGTAGCTACCATGTACTGGTCACGTGACTGATCATACACTGATCAGGTGACTGATCATGCACTGATCACGTGGCTGATCATGCACTGATCACGTGCCTGATCATGCACTGATCACGTGACTGATCATGCACTGATCACGTGGCTATCATGCACTGATCACGTGGCTGATCATGCACTGATCACGTGGCTGATCATGCACTGATACCGTGACTGATCATGGACTGATCACATGACTATCATGTAGTGATCACGTGACTTAATGGCACTGATCATGTGACTGATCATGCGCTGATCATGTTTGCTATCATACACTGATCATGTGCCTCTGGAGGCAATAAACAAAGAGCTGAGTAGGCACGAATCAAACAGTCAGCAGGCAATAATCATGGAACTCAGGTGTGAGGAATCATGCTGCTCAGCTGGCAATAATCAAGCAGCTGAGCAGGCAGGAATTACACAGCACAGCTGGCAATTGTCAAGCAGATGACAGGCAGGAATCGTGCAGCTCAGCTGGCAATTGTCAAGCAGATGAGCAGACAGTAATCACGCAGCTCAGCAGGCCCTGATCACGTGACTGAGCATGCACTGTTCACGTGGCTGATCATACACTGATCACGTGACTGATCATGCACTGATCACGTGGATATCATGCACTGATCACGTGGCTGATCATACACTGATCACGTGTCTGACCATGCACTGATCACGTGACTGATCATGCACTGATCACGTGGCTGATCATGCACTGATCACGTGGCTATCATGCACTGATCACGTGGCTGATCATGCACTGATCACGTAGCTATCATGCACTGATCACGTGACTGATCATGCACTGATCACGTGGCTGATCATGCACTGATCACGTGGCTGATCATGCACTGATCACGCAGCTATCATGCACTGGTCACGTGACTGATCATGCACTGATCACATAACTGATCATGCACTGATCACGTGGCTTATCATGCACTGATCATGTGACTGATCATGCACTGATCATGTTTGGTGTCATACACTGATCATGTGCCTCTGGAGGCAATGAACATAGAGCTGAGTAGGCAGGAATCAGTCAGCAGGCTATAATCATGGAACTCAGCTCTGAGAAATCATGCTGCTCAGCTGGCAATAATCAAGTAGATGAGCAGGCAGGAATTACGCAGCACAGGTGGCAATTGTCAAGCAGATGACAGGCAGGAATCGTGCAGCTCAGCTGGCAATTGTCAAGCAGATGAGCAGACAGTAATCACGCAGCTCAGCAGGCCCTGATCACGTGACTGAGCATGCACTGTTCACGTGGCTGATCACACACTGATCACGTGACTGATCATGCACTGATCACGTGACTGATCATGCACTGATCACGTGGCTGATCATGCACTGATCACGTGGCTGATCATGCACTGATCACGGGACTGATCATGCACTGATCACGGGCTATCATGCACTGACTACATGACTGATCATGCACTGATCACGTGGCTGATCATGCACTGATCACGTGACTGATCATGCACTGATCACGTGACTGATCATGCACTGATCACGTGGCTGATCATGCACTGATCACGTGGCTATCATGCACTGATCACGTGGCTGATCATGCAATGATCACGTAGCTACCATGCACTGATCACGTGACTGATCATGCACTGATCACGTAATTGATCATGCACTGATCACGTGGCTGATCATGCACTGATCACGTGGCTGATCATGCACTGATCACGTGACTGATCATGCACTGATCACGTGGCTGATCATGCATGATCACGCAGCTATCATGCACTGATCACGTGACTGATCATGCACTGATCACGTGACTGATCATGCACTGATCACGTGGCTATCATGCACTGATCACGTGGCTGATCATGCACTGATCACGTAGCTATCATGCACTGATCACGTGACTGATCATGCACTGATCACGTGACTGATCATGCACTGATCACGTGACTGATCATGCACTGATCACGTGGCTGATCATGCACTGATCACGTGGCTGATCATGCACTGATCACGTGACTGATCATGCACTGATCACGTGACTGATCATGCACTGATCACGTGGCTATCATGCACTGATCACGTGGCTGATCATGCACTGATCACGTGCCTGATCATGCACTGATCACATGACTGATCATGCACTGATCACGTGACTGATCATGCACTGATCACGTGGCTATCATGCACTACTCACGTGGCTGATCATGCAATGATCATGTAGCTACCATGTACTGGTCACGTGACTGATCATACACCCATCAGGTGACTGATCATGCACTGATCACGTGGCTGATCATGCACTGATCACCTGACTGATCATGCACTGATCACGTGACTGATCATGCACTGATCACATGGCTATCATGAACTGATCACGTGGCTGATCATGCACTGATCACGTGGCTGATCATGCACTGATACCGTGACTGAGCATGGACTGATCACATGACTATCATGTAGTGATCACGTGACTTAATGGCGCTGATCATGTGACTGATCATGCGCTGATCATGTTTGCTATCATACACTGATCATGTGCCTCTGGAGGCAATAAACAAAGAGCTGAGTAGGCACGAATCAAACAGTCAGCAGGCAATAATCATGGAACTCAGGTGTGAGGAATCATGCTGCTCAGCTGGCAATAATCAAGCAGCTGAGCAGGCAGGAATTACGCAGCACAGCTGGCAATTGTCAAGCAGATGACAGGCAGGAATCGTGCAGCTCAGCTGGCAATTGTCAAGCAGATGAGCAGACAGTAATCACGCAGCTCAGCAGGCCCTGATCACGTGACTGAGCATGCACTGTTCACGTGGCTGATCATACACTGATCACGTGATGATCATGCACTGATCACTTGGATATCATGCACTGATCACGTGGCTGATCATACACTGTTCACGTGTCTGACCATGCACTGATCACGTGGCTGATCATACACTGCTCACGTAACTGATCATGCACTGATCACGTGGCTATCATGCACTGATCACGTGGCTGAACATGCACTGTTCACGTGGCTGATCACACACCTGTCACGTGACATATCATGCACTGATCACGTGGCACTCATGCACTGATCACGTGGCTGATCATACTCTGCTCACGTAACTGATCATGCACACATCACGTGGCTATCATGCACTGCTCACGTGGCTCGTCATGGAATGATCACGTAGCTACCATATACTGGTCACGTGACTGATCATGCACAGATCACGTAAATGATCATGCACTGTTCACGTGACTGATCATGTACTGATCACGTGACTGATCATGCACTGATCACGTGGCTATCATGCTCTGCTCACGTGGCTGATCATGCAATGATCACGTAGCAACCATGTACTGGTCACGTGACTGATCATGCACTGATCACGTAATTGATCCTGCACTGATCACGTGGCTCATCATGCACTGATCACGTGGCTGATCACACACGTATCACGTGACTGATCATGCACTGATCACGTGGCTCATGCACTGATCACGTGGCTATCATGCACTGATCACGTGGCTATCATGCACTGATCACGTGGCTGATCATGCAATGATCACGTAGCTATCATGCACTGATCACGTGACTGATCATGCACTGATCACGTAATTGATCATGCACTGATCACGTGGCTGATCATGCACTGATCACGTGGCTGATCACACACGATCACGTGACTGATCATGCACTGATCACGTGACTGATCATGCACTGATCACGTGGCTATCATGCACTGATCACGTGGATATCATGCACTGATCACGTGGCTGATCACACACGATCACGTGACTGATCATGCACTGATCACGTGGCTATCATGCACTGATCACGTGGCTATCATGCACTGATCACGTGGCTGATCATGCACTGATCACGTAGCTACCATGCACTGATCACGTGACTGATCATGCACTGATCACGTAATTGATCATGCACTGATCACGTGACTGATCATGCACTGATCACGTGACTGATCATGCACTGATCACGTGACTGATCATGCACTGATCACGTGGCTATCATGCACTGATCACGTGGCTGATCATGCACTGATCACGCAGCTACCATGTACTGGTCACATGACTGATCATGCACTGATCACATGACTGATCATGCACTGATCACGTGGCTTATCATGCACTGATCATGTGACTGATCATGTGCTGATCATGTTTGGTGTCATACACTGATCATGTGCCTCTGGAGGCAATGAACAAAGAGCTGAGTAGGCAGGAATCAGTCAGCAGGCAATAATCATGGAACTCAGCTCTGAGAAATCATGCTGCTCAGCTGGCAATAATCAAGCAGCTGAGCAGGCAGGAATTACGCAGCACAGCTGGCAATTGTCAAGCAGATGACAGGCAGGAATCGTGCAGCTCAGCTGGCAATTGTCAAGCAGATGAGCAGACAGTAATCACGCAGCTCAGCAGGCCCTGATCACGTGACTGAGCATGCACTGTTCACGTGGCTGATCATACACTGATCACGTGACTGATCATGCACTGATCATGTGACTGATCATGCACTGATCACGTGGCTGATCATGCACTGATCACGTGGCTGATCATGCACTGATCACGGGACTGATCATGCACTGATCACGTGCTATCATGCACTGACACATGACTGACATGCACTGATCACGTGGCTGATCATGCACTGATCACGTGACTGATCATGCACTGATCACGTGGCTGATCATGCACTGATCACGTGGCTGATCATGCACTGATCACGTGGCTATCATGCACTGCTCACGTGGCTGATCATGCAATGATCACGTAGCTACCATGCACTGATCACGTGACTGATCATGCACTGATCACGTAATTGATCATGCACTGATCACGTGGCTGATCATGCACTGATCACGTGGCTGATCATGCACTGATCACGTGACTGATCATGCACTGATCACGTGACTGATCATGCACTGATCACGTGGCTATCATGCACTGATCACGTGGCTGATCATGCACTGATCACGTGCCTGATCATGCACTGATCACGTGGCTGATCATGCACTGATCACGTGACTGATCATGCACTGATCACGTGGCTGATCATGCACTGATCACGTGGCTATCATGCACTGATCACGTGGCTGATCATGCAATGATCACGTAGCTACCATGTACTGGTCACGTGACTGATCATGCACTGATCACGTAATTGATCATGCACTGATCACGTGGCTGATCATGCACTGATCACGTGGCTGATCATGCACTGATCACGTGACTGATCATGCACTGATCACGTGACTGATCATGCACTGATCACGTGGCTATCATGCACTGATCACGTGGCTGATCATGCACTGATCACGTGCCTGATCATGCACTGATCACGTGGCTGATCATGCACTGATCACGTGACTGATCATGCACTGATCACGTGACTGATCATGCACTGATCACGTGGCTATCATGCACTGATCACGTGGCTGATCATGCATGATCACGCAGCTACCATGTACTGATCACATGACTGATCATGCACTGATCACGTGACTGATCATGCACTGATCACGTGGCTATCATGCACTGATCACGTGGCTGATCATGCAATGATCATGTAGCTACCATGTACTGATCACGTGAATGATCATGCACTGATCACGTGACTGATCATGCACTGATCACGTAATTGATCATGCACTGATCACGTGGCTGATCATGCACTGATCACGTGGCTGATCATGCACTGATCACGTGACTGATCATGCACTGATCACGTGACTGATCATGCACTGATCACGTGGCTATCATGCACTGATCACGTGGCTGATCATGCACTGATCACGTGCTGATCATGCACTGATCACATGACTGATCATGCACTGATCACGTGACTGATCATGCACTGATCACGTGGCTATCATGCACTGATCACGTGGCTGATCATGCACTGATCACGTAGCTACCATGCACTGGTCACGTGACTGATCATGCACTGATCACGTGACTGATCATGCACTGATCACGTGGCTGATCATGCACTGATCACGTGGCTGATCATGCACTGATCACGTGACTGATCATGCACTGATCACGTGGCTATCATGCACTGATCACGTGGCTGATCATGCACTGATCACGTGGCTGATCATGCACTGATCACGTGGCTGATCACACATGATCACGTGACTGATCATGCACTGATCACGTGGCTGATCATGCACTGATCACGTGGCTGATCATGCACTGATCACGTGGCTATCATGCACTGATCACGTGGCTGATCATGCACTGATCACGTAGCTACCATGTACTGGTCACGTGACTGATCATGCACTGATCACGTAATTGATCATGCACTGATCACGTGGCTCATCATGCACTGATCACGTGGCTGATCACACACGATCACGTGACTGATCATGCACTGATCACGTGACTGATCATGCACTGATCACGTGGCTATCATGCACTGATCACGTGGATATCATGCACTGATCACGTGGCTGATCACACACGATCACGTGACTGATCATGCACTGATCACGTGGCTATCATGCACTGATCACGTGGCTATCATGCACTGATCACGTGGCTGATCATGCAATGATCACGTAGCTACCATGCACTGTCACGTGACTGATCATGCACTGATCAGTGACTGATCATGCACTGATCACGTGACTGATCATGCACTGATCACGTGACTGATCATGCACTGATCACGTGACTGATCATGCACTGATCACGTGGCTATCATGCACTGATCACGTGGCTGATCATGCACTGATCACGCAGCTACCATGCACTGATCACATGACTGATCATGCACTGATCACATGACTGATCATGCACTGATCACGTGGCTTATCATGCACTGATCATGTGACTGATCATGCACTGATCATGTTTGGTGTCATACACTGATCATGTGCCTCTGGAGGCAATGAACAAAGAGCTGAGTAGGCACGAATCAGTCAGCAGGCTATAATCATGGAACTCAGCTCTGAGAAATCATGCTGCTCAGCTGGCAATAATCAAGCAGATGAGCAGGCAGGAATTACGCAGCACAGCTGGCAATTGTCAAGCAGATGACAGGCAGGAATCGTGCAGCTCAGCTGGCAATTGTCAAGCAGATGAGCAGACAGTAATCACGCAGCTCAGCAGGCCCTGATCACGTGACTGAGCATGCACTGTTCACGTGGCTGATCACACACTGATCACGTGACTGATCATGCACTGATCACGTGACTGATCATGCACTGATCACGTGGCTATCATGCACTGATCACGTGGCTGATCATGCACTGATCACGGGACTGATCATGCACTGATCACGGGCTATCATGCACTGACTACATGACTGACATGCACTGATCACGTGGCTGATCATGCACTGATCACGTGACTGATCATGCACTGATCACGTGGCTATCATGCACTGATCACGTGGCTGATCATGCACTGATCACGTAGCTATCATGCACTGATCACGTGACTGATCATGCACTGATCACGTAATTGATCATGCACTGATCACGTGGCTGATCATGCACTGATCACGTGGCTGATCATGCACTGATCACGTGACTGATCATGCACTGATCACGTGACTGATCATGCACTGATCACGTGGCTATCATGCACTGATCACGTGGCTGATCATGCACTGATCACGTGGCTGATCATGCACTGATCACGTGGCTGATCATGCACTGATCACGTGACTGATCATGCACTGATCACGTGACTGATCATGCACTGATCACGTGGCTATCATGCACTGATCACGTGGCTGATCATGCACTGATCACGTGGCTATCATGCACTGATCACGTGACTGATCATGCACTGATCACGTGGCTGATCATGCACTGATCACGTGGCTGATCATGCACTGATCACGTGGCTGATCATGCAATGATCACGCAGCTACCATGTACTGGTCACATGACTGATCATGCACTGATCACGTGACTGATCATGCAGTGATCACGTGGCTATCATGCACTACTCACGTGGCTGATCATGCAATGATCATGTAGCTACCATGTACAGGTCACGTGAATGATCATACACCCATCAGGTGACTGATCATGCACTGATCACGTGGCTATCATGCACTGATCACGAGACTGATCATGCACTGATCACGTCTATATCATGCACTGATCACATGACTGCCCATGCACTGATCACGTGGATGATCATACACTAATCATGTGACAGATCATGCACTGATCACGTGGCTGATCATGCACTGATACCGTGACTGAGCATGGACTGATCACATGACTATCATGTAGTGATCACGTGACTTAATGGCGCTGATCATGTGACTGATCATGCGCTGATCATGTTTGCTATCATACACTGATCATGTGCCTCTGGAGGCAATAAACAAAGAGCTGAGTAGGCACGAATCAAACAGTCAGCAGGCAATAATCATGGAACTCAGGTGTGAGGAATCATGCTGCTCAGCTGGCAATAATCAAGCAGCTGAGCAGGCAGGAATTACGCAGCACAGCTGGCAATTGTCAAGCAGATGACAGGCAGGAATCGTGCAGCTCAGCTGGCAATTGTCAAGCAGATGAGCAGACAGTAATCACGCAGCTCAGCAGGCCCTGATCACGTGACTGAGCATGCACTGTTCACGTGGCTGATCATACACTGATCACGTGATTGATCATGCACTGATCACTTGGATATCATGCACTGATCACGTGGCTGATCATACACTGTTCACGTGTCTGACCATGCACTGATCAGGTGGCTATCATGCACTGATCACGTGGCTGAACATGCACTGTTCACGTGGCTGATCACACACCTGTCACGTGACATATCATGCACTGATCACGTGGCACTCATGCACTGATCACGTGGCTGATCATACTCTGCTCACGTAACTGATCATGCACACATCACGTGGCTATCATGCACTGCTCACGTGGCTCGTCATGGAATGATCACGTAGCTACCATATACTGGTCACGTGACTGATCATGCACAGATCACGTAAATGATCATGCACTGTTCACGTGACTGATCATGTACTGATCACGTGACTGATCATGCACTGATCACGTGGCTATCATGCTCTGCTCACGTGGCTGATCATGCAACGATCACGTAGCAACCATGTACTGGTCACGTGACTGATCATGCACTGATCACGTAATTGATCCTGCACTGATCACGTGGCTCATCATGCACTGATCACGTGGCTGATCACACACGTATCACGTGACTGATCATGCACTGATCACGTGACTAATCATGCACTGATCACGTGGCTATCATGCACTGATCACGTGGATATCATGCACTGATCACGTGGCTGATCACACACGTATCACGTGACTGATCATGCACTGATCACGTGGCTATCATGCACTGATCACGTGGCTATCATGCACTGATATCATGCACTGATCACGTGGCTGATCATGCACTGATCACGTGACTGATCATGCACTGATCACGTGGCTATCATGCACTGATCACGTGGCTGATCATGCACTGATCACGTAGCTATCATGCACTGATCACGTGACTGATCATGCACTGATCACGTGGCTGATCATGCACTGATCACGTGACTGATCATGCACTGATCACGTGGCTGATCATGCACTGATCACGTGACTGATCATGCACTGATCACGTGGCTTATCATGCACTGATCATGTGACTGATCATGTGCTGATCATGTTTGGTGTCATACACTGATCATGTGCCTCTGGAGGCAATGAACAAAGAGCTGAGTAGGCAGGAATCAGTAGGCAATAATCATGGAACTCAGCTCTGAGAAATCATGCTGCTCAGCTGGCAATAATCAAGCAGATGAGCAGGCAGGAATTATGCAGCACAGGTGGCAATTGTCAAGCAGATGACAGGCAGGAATCGTGCAGCTCAGCTGGCAATTGTCAAGCAGATGAGCAGACAGTAATCACGCAGCTCAGCAGGCCCTGATCACGTGACTGAGCATGCACTGTTCACGTGGCTGATCATACACTGATCACGTGACTGATCATGCACTGATCACGTGGCTATCATGCACTGATCACGTGACTGATCATGCACTGATCACGTGACTGTCATGCACTGATCACGTGGCTGATCATGCACTGATCACGTGGCTGATCATGCACTGATCACGTGACTGATCATGCACTGATCACGTGGCTATCATGCACTGATCACGTGGCTGATCATACACTGATCACGGGACTGATCATGCACTGATCACGGGCTATCATGCACTGACTACATGACTGATCATGCACTGATCACGTGCTGATCATGCACTGATCACGTGACTGATCATGCACTGATCACGTGACTGATCATGCACTGATCACGTGGCTATCATGCACTGATCACGTGGCTGATCATGCACTGATCACGTGACTGATCATGCACTGATCACGTGGCTGATCATGCACTGATCACGTGGCTGATCATGCACTGATCACGTAGCTACCATATACTGGTCACGTGACTGATCATGCACTGATCACGTAAATGATCATGCACTGATCACGTGACTGATCATGCACTGATCACGTGACTGATCATGCACTGATCACGTGGCTATCATGCACTGATCACGTGGCTGATCATGCAATGATCACGTAGCAACCATGTACTGGTCACGTGACTGATCATGCACTGATCACGTAATTGATCATGCACTGATCACGTGGCTGATCATGCACTGATCACGTGACTGATCATGCACTGATCACGTGACTGATCATGCACTGATCACGTGACTATCATGCACTGATCACGTGGCTGATCATGCACTGATCACGTGACTGATCATGCACTGATCACGTGACTATCATGCACTGATCACGTGGCTATCATGCACTGATCACGTGGCTGATCATGCACTGATCACGTGGCTGATCATGCACTGATCACGTGACTGATCATGCACTGATCACGTGGCTATCATGCACTGATCACGTGGCTATCATGCACTGATCACGTGGCTGATCATGCACTGATCACGTGACTGATCATGCACTGATCACGTGGTATCATGCACTGATCACGTGGCTGATCATGCACTGATCACGTGGCTGATCATGCACTGATCACGTGGCTGATCATGCACTGATCACGTGCTGATCATGCACTGATCACGTGGCTATCATGCACTGATCACGTGGCTGATCATGCACTGATCACGTAGCTACATGCACTGATCACGTGACTGATCATGCACTGATCACGTAATTGATCATGCACTGATCACGTGACTGATCATGCACTGATCACGTGACTGATCATGCACTGATCACGTGGCTATCATGCACTGATCACGTGGCTGATCATGCAATGATCACGTAGCTACCATGTACTGGTCACGTGACTGATCATGCACTGATCACGTGACTGATCATGCACTGATCACGTGGCTGATCATGCACTGATCACGTGACTGATCATGCACTGATCACGTGACTGATCATGCACTGATCACGTGGCTATCATGCACTGATCACGTGGCTGATCATGCACTGATCACGTGACTGATCATGCACTGATCACGTGGCTGATCATGCACTGATCACGTGACTGATCATGCACTGATCACGTGACTGATCATGCACTGATCACGTGGCTGATCATGCACTGATCACGTGGCTATCATGCACTGATCACGTGGCTGATCATGCACTGATACCGTGACTGAGCATGGACTGATCACATGACTATCATGCACTGATCACGTGACTTAATGGTGCTGATCATGTGACTGATCATGCGCTGATCATGTTTGCTATCATACACTGATCATGTGCCTCTGGAGGCAATAAACAAAGAGCTGAGTAGGCACGAATCAAACAGTCAGCAGGCAATAATCATGGAACTCAGCTGTGAGGAATCATGCTGCTCAGCTGGCAATAATCAAGCAGCTGAGCAGGCAGGAATTACGCAGCACAGCTGGCAATTGTCAAGCAGATGACAGGCAGGAATCATGCAGCTCAGCTGGCAATTGTCAAGCAGA
This sequence comes from Bos javanicus, assembly GCF_032452875.1. Classification (NCBI taxonomy): domain Eukaryota; kingdom Metazoa; phylum Chordata; class Mammalia; order Artiodactyla; family Bovidae; genus Bos; species Bos javanicus. The sequence continues at coordinate 259,126 of NW_026893721.1, forward strand.
TGAGCAGACAGTAATCACGCAGCTCAGCAGGCCCTGATCACGTGACTGAGCATGCACTGTTCACGTGGCTGATCATACACTGATCACGTGACTGATCATGCACTGATCACGTGGCTATCATGCACTGATCACGTGGCTGATCATGCACTGATCACGTGGCTATCATGCACTGATCACGTGACTGATCATGCACTGATCACGTGGCTGATCATGCACTGATCACGTGACTGATCATGCACTGATCACGTGGCTGATCATGCACTGATCACGTGACTGATCATGCACTGATCACGTGACTGATCATGCACTGATCACGTGACTGATCATGCACTGATCACGTGGCTATCATGCACTGATCACGTGGCTGATCATGCACTGATCACGTAGCTATCATGCACTGATCACGTGACTGATCATGCACTGATCACGTGACTGATCATGCACTGATCACGTGGCTGATCATGCACTGATCACGTGGCTGATCATGCACTGATCACGTGGCTGATCATGCACTGATCACGTGACTGATCATGCACTGATCACGTGACTGATCATGCACTGATCACGTGGCTATCATGCACTGATCACGTGGCTGATCATGCACTGATCACGTGCCTGATCATGCACTGATCACATGACTGATCATGCACTGATCACGTGACTGATCATGCACTGATCACGTGGCTATCATGCACTACTCACGTGGCTGATCATGCAATGATCATGTAGCTACCATGTACTGGTCACGTGACTGATCATACACCCATCAGGTGACTGATCATGCACTGATCACGTGGCTGATCATGCACTGATCACGTGCCTGATCATGCACTGATCACGTGACTGATCATGCACTGATCACATGGCTATCATGCACTGATCACGTGGCTGATCATGCACTGATCACGTGGCTGATCATGCACTGATACCGTGACTGAGCATGGACTGATCACATGACTATCATGTAGTGATCACGTGACTTAATGGCACTGATCATGTGACTGATCATGCGCTGATCATGTTTGCTATCATACACTGATCATGTGCCTCTGGAGGCAATAAACAAAGAGCTGAGTAGGCACGAATCAAACAGTCAGCAGGCAATAATCATGGAACTCAGCTGTGAGGAATCATGCTGCTCAGCTGGCAATAATCAAGCAGCTGAGCAGGCAGGAATTACGCAGCACAGCTGGCAATTGTCAAGCAGATGACAGGCAGGAATCGTGCAGCTCAGCTGGCAATTGTCAAGCAGATGAGCAGACAGTAATCACGCAGCTCAGCAGGCCCTGATCACGTGACTGAGCATGCACTGTTCACGTGGCTGATCATACACTGATCACGTGATTGATCATGCACTGATCACGTGGATATCATGCACTGATCACGTGGCTGATCATACACTGTTCACGTGTCTGACCATGCACTGATCACGTGACTGATCATGCACTGATCACGTGGCTGATCATGCACTGATCACGTGGCTATCATGCACTGATCACGTGGCTGATCATGCACTGATCACGTGGCTATCATGCACTGTCACGTGACTGATCATGCACTGATCACGTGGCTGATCATGCACTGATCACGTGGCTATCATGCACTGATCACGTGACTGATCATGCACTGATCACGTGACTGATCATGCACTGATCACGTGGCTTATCATGCACTGATCATGTGACTGATCATGCACTGATCATGTTTGGTGTCACACACTGATCATGTGCCTCTGGAGGCAATGAACATAGAGCTGAGTAGCACGGATCAGTCAGCAGGGTATAATCATGGAACTCAGCTCTGAGAAATCATGCTGCTCAGCTGGCAATAATCAAGTAGATGAGCAGGCAGGAATTACGCAGCACAGGTGGCAATTGTCAAGGAGATGACAGGCAGGAATCGTGCAGCTCAGCTGGCAATTGTCAAGCAGATGAGCAGACAGTAATCACGCAGCTCAGCAGTCCCTGATCACGTGACTGATCATGCACTGATCACGTGGCTGATCATACACTGATCACGTGACTGATCATGCACTGATCACGTGACTGATCATGCACTGATCACGTGGCTGATCATGCACTGATCACGTGGCTGATCATGCACTGATCACGTGGCTGATCATGCACTGATACCATGACTGATCATGGACTGATCACATGACTATCATGCACTGATCACGTGACTTAATGGTGCTGATCATGTGACTGATCATGCACTGATCATGTTTGCTATCATACACTGATCATGTGCCTCTGGAGGCAATAAACAAAGAGCTGAGTAGGCACGAATCAAACAGTCAGCAGGCAATAATCATGGAACTCAGCTGTGAGGAATCATGCTGCTCAGCTGGCAATAATCAAGCAGCTGAGCAGGCAGGAATTACACAGCACAGCTGGCAATTGTCAAGCAGATGACAGGCAGGAATCATGCAGCTCAGCTGGCAATTGTCAAGCAGATGAGCAGACAGTAATCACGCAGCTCAGCAGGCCCTGATCACGTGACTGAGCATGCACTGTTCACGTGGCTGATCATACACTGATCACGTGATTGATCATGCACTGATCACGTGGATATCATGCACTGATCACGTGGCTGATCATACACTGATCACGTGTCTGACCATGCACTGATCACGTGGCTGATCATGCACTGATCACGTGACTGATCATGCACTGATCACGTGGCTGATCATGCACTGATCACGTGGCTGATCATGCACTGATCACGTGGCTACCATGCACTGGTCACGTGACTGATCATGCACTGATCACGTGACTGATCATGCACTGATCACGTGGCTGATCATGCACTGATCACGTGACTGATCATGCACTGATCACGTGACTGATCATGCACTGATCACGTGGCTATCATGCACTGATCACGTGGCTGATCATGCACTGATCACGCAGCTACCATGTACTGGTCACGTGACTGATCATGCACTGATCACGTAACTGATCATGCACTGATCACGTGGCTTATCATGCACTGATCATGTGACTGATCATGTGCTGATCATGTTTGGTGTCATACACTGATCATGTGCATCTGGAGGCAATGAACAAAGAGCTGAGTAGGCAGGCTATAATCATGGAACTCAGCTCTGAGAAATCATGCTGCTCAGCTGGCAATAATCAAGTAGATGAGCAGGCAGGAATTATGCAGCACAGGTGGCAATTGTCAAGGAGATGACAGGCAGGAATCGTGCAGCTCAGCTGGCAATTGTCAAGCAGATGAGCAGACAGTAATCACGCAGCTCAGCAGGCCCTGATCACGTGACTGAGCATGCACTGTTCACGTGGCTGATCATACACTGATCACGTGACTGATCATGCACTGATCACGTGATTGTCATGCACTGATCACGTGGCTGATCATGCACTGATCACGTGGCTGATCATGCACTGATCACGTGACTGATCATGCACTGATCACGTAGCTATCATGCACTGATCACGTGGCTGATCATGCACTGATCACGGGACTGATCATGCACTGATCACGGGCTATCATGCACTGACTACATGACTGATCATGCACTGATCACGTGATGATCATGCACTGATCACGTGACTGATCATGCACTGATCACGTGACTGATCATGCACTGATCACGTGGCTGATCATGCACTGATCACGTGGCTGATCATGCACTGATCACGTGATCTGATCACGACTGATCACACTGATCATGTGATCACGTGATCATGCACTGATCACGTGGCATCATGACTGATCATGCACGATCATGGTCACGTGATCATGCACTGATCACGTGACTGATCATGCACTGATCACGTGACTGATCATGCACTGATCACGTGGCTGATCATGCTGATCATGATCACATACATGCTACTGATCACGTGACTGATCATGCACTGATCACGTAATGATCATGCACTGATCACGTGGCTGATCATGCACTGATCACGTGGCTGATCATGCACTGATCACGTGACTGATCATGCACTGATCACGTGACTGATCATGCACTGATCACGTGGCTATCATGCACTGATCACGTGGCTGATCATGCACTGATCACGTGCCTGATCATGCACTGATCACATGACTGATCATGCACTGATCACGTGACTGATCATGCACTGATCACGTGGCTATCATGCACTACTCACGTGGCTGATCATGCAATGATCATGTAGCTACCATGTACTGGTCACGTGACTGATCATACACCCATCAGGTGACTGATCATGCACTGATCACGTGGCTGATCATGCACTGATCACGTGCCTGATCATGCACTGATCACGTGACTGATCATGCACTGATCACGTGGCTATCATGCACTGATCACGTGGCTGATCATGCACTGATCACGTGGCTGATCATGCACTGATACCGTGACTGAGCATGGACTGATCACATGACTATCATGTAGTGATCACGTGACTTAATGGCACTGATCATGTGACTGATCATGCGCTGATCATGTTTGCTATCATACACTGATCATGTGCCTCTGGAGGCAATAAACAAAGAGCTGAGTAGGCACGAATCAAACAGTCAGCAGGCAATAATCATGGAACTCAGCTGTGAGGAATCATGCTGCTCAGCTGGCAATAATCAAGCAGCTGAGCAGGCAGGAATTACGCAGCACAGCTGGCAATTGTCAAGCAGATGACAGGCAGGAATCGTGCAGCTCAGCTGGCAATTGTCAAGCAGATGAGCAGACAGTAATCACGCAGCTCAGCAGGCCCTGATCACGTGACTGAGCATGCACTGTTCACGTGGCTGATCATACACTGATCACGTGACTGATCATGCACTGATCACGTGGATATCATGCACTGATCACGTGGCTGATCATACACTGATCACGTGTCTGACCATGCACTGATCACGTGACTGATCATGCACTGATCACGTGGCTGATCATGCACTGATCACGTGGCTATCATGCACTGATCACGTGGCTGATCATGCACTGATCACGTGGCTATCATGCACTGATCACGTGACTGATCATGCACTGATCACGTGGCTGATCATGCACTGATCACGTGGCTGATCATGCACTGATCACGCAGCTATCATGCACTGATCACATGACTGATCATGCACTGATCACATGATTGATCATGCACTGATCACGTGGCTTATCATGCACTGATCATGTGACTGATCATGCACTGATCATGTTTGGTGTCATACACTGATCATGTGCCTCTGGAGGCAATGAACAAAGAGCTGAGTAGGCAGGAATCAGTCAGCAGGCTATAATCATGGAACTCAGCTCTGAGAAATCATGCTGCTCAGCTGGCAATAATCAAGTAGATGAGCAGGCAGGAATTACGCAGCACAGGTGGCAATTGTCAAGCAGATGACAGGCAGGAATCGTGCAGCTCAGCTGGCAATTGTCAAGCAGATGAGCAGACAGTAATCACGCAGCTCAGCAGGCCCTGATCACGTGACTGAGCATGCACTGTTCACGTGGCTGATCATACACTGATCACGTGACTGATCATGCACTGATCACGTGACTGATCATGCACTGATCACGTGGCTGATCATGCACTGATCACGTGGCTGATCATGCACTGATCACGGGACTGATCATGCACTGATCACGGGCTATCATGCACTGATACATGACTGACATGCACTGATCACGTGGCTGATCATGCACTGATCACGTGACTGATCATGCACTGATCACGTGACTGATCATGCACTGATCACGTGGCTGATCATGCACTGATCACGTGGCTATCATGCACTGATCACGTGGCTGATCATGCAATGATCACGTAGCTACCATGCACTGATCACGTGACTGATCATGCACTGATCACGTAATTGATCATGCACTGATCACGTGGCTGATCATGCACTGATCACGTGGCTGATCATGCACTGATCACGTGACTGATCATGCACTGATCACGTGGCTGATCATGCACTGATCACGCAGCTATCATGTACTGATCACGTGACTGATCATGCACTGATCACGTGACTGATCATGCACTGATCACGTGGCTATCATGCACTGATCACGTGGCTGATCATGCACTGATCACGTAGCTATCATGCACTGATCACGTGACTGATCATGCACTGATCACGTGACTGATCATGCACTGATCACGTGACTGATCATGCACTGATCACGTGGCTGATCATGCACTGATCACGTGGCTGATCATGCACTGATCACGTGACTGATCATGCACTGATCACGTGACTGATCATGCACTGATCACGTGGCTATCATGCACTGATCACGTGGCTGATCATGCACTGATCACGTGCCTGATCATGCACTGATCACATGACTGATCATGCACTGATCACGTGACTGATCATGCACTGATCACGTGGCTATCATGCACTACTCACGTGGCTGATCATGCAATGATCATGTAGCTACCATGTACTGGTCACGTGACTGATCATACACCCATCAGGTGACTGATCATGCACTGATCACGTGGCTGATCATGCACTGATCACGTGACTGATCATGCACTGATCACGTGACTGATCATGCACTGATCACATGGCTATCATGCACTGATCACGTGGCTGATCATGCACTGATCACGTGGCTGATCATGCACTGATACCGTGACTGAGCATGGACTGATCACATGACTATCATGTAGTGATCACGTGACTTAATGGCGCTGATCATGTGACTGATCATGCGCTGATCATGTTTGCTATCATACACTGATCATGTGCCTCTGGAGGCAATAAACAAAGAGCTGAGTAGGCACGAATCAAACAGTCAGCAGGCAATAATCATGGAACTCAGGTGTGAGGAATCATGCTGCTCAGCTGGCAATAATCAAGCAGCTGAGCAGGCAGGAATTACGCAGCACAGCTGGCAATTGTCAAGCAGATGACAGGCAGGAATCGTGCAGCTCAGCTGGCAATTGTCAAGCAGATGAGCAGACAGTAATCACGCAGCTCAGCAGGCCCTGATCACGTGACTGAGCATGCACTGTTCACGTGGCTGATCATACACTGATCACGTGATGATCATGCACTGATCACTTGGATATCATGCACTGATCACGTGGCTGATCATACACTGTTCACGTGTCTGACCATGCACTGATCACGTGGCTGATCATACACTGCTCACGTAACTGATCATGCACTGATCACGTGGCTATCATGCACTGATCACGTGGCTGAACATGCACTGTTCACGTGGCTGATCACACACCTGTCACGTGACATATCATGCACTGATCACGTGGCACTCATGCACTGATCACGTGGCTGATCATACTCTGCTCACGTAACTGATCATGCACACATCACGTGGCTATCATGCACTGCTCACGTGGCTCGTCATGGAATGATCACGTAGCTACCATATACTGGTCACATGACTGTTCATGCACAGATCACGTAAATGATCATGCACTGTTCACGTGACAGATCATGTACTGATCACGTGACTGATCATGCACTGATCACGTGGCTATCATGCTCTGCTCACGTGGCTGATCATGCAATGATCACGTAGCAACCATGTACTGGTCACGTGACTGATCATGCACTGATCACGTAATTTATCCTGCACTGATCACGTCGCTCATCATGCACTGATCACGTGGCTGATCACACACGTATCACGTGACTGATCATGCACTGATCACGTGGCTCTCATGCACTGATCACGTGGCTATCATGCACTGATCACGTGGCTATCATGCACTGATCACGTGCCTGTCATGCACTGATCACGTAGCTATCATGCACTGATCACGTGGCTGATCATGCACTGATCACGTGGCTGATCATGCACTGATCACGTGGCTGATCATGCACTGATCACGTGGCTGATCACACACTATCACGTGACTGATCATGCACTGATCACGTGACTGATCATGCACTGATCACGTGGCTATCATGCACTGATCACGTGGCTATCATGCACTGATCACGTGGCTGATCATGCACTGATCACGTGACTGATCATGCACTGATCACGTGGCTATCATGCACTGATCACGTGGCTATCATGCACTGATCACGTGGCTGATCATGCAATGATCACGTAGCTACCATGCACTGATCACGTGACTGATCATGCACTGATCACGTGACTGATCATGCACTGATCACGTGACTGATCATGCACTGATCACGTGACTGATCATGCACTGATCACGTGACTGATCATGCACTGATCACGTGGCTATCATGCACTGATCACGTGGCTGATCATGCACTGATCACGCAGCTACCATGCACTGGTCACATGACTGATCATGCACTGATCACATAATTGATCATGCACTGATCACGTGGCTTATCATGCACTGATCATGTGACTGATCATGTGCTGATCATGTTTGGTGTCATACACTGATCATGTGCCTCTGGAGGCAATGAACAAAGAGCTGAGTAGGCAGGAATCAGTCAGCAGGCAATAATCATGGAACTCAGCTCTGAGAAATCATGCTGCTCAGCTGGCAATAATCAAGCAGATGAGCAGGCAGGAATTACGCAGCACAGGTGGCAATTGTCAAGCAGATGACAGGCAGGAATCGTGCAGCTCAGCTGGCAATTGTCAAGCAGATGAGCAGACAGTAATCACGCAGCTCAGCAGGCCCTGATCACGTGACTGAGCATGCACTGTTCACGTGGCTGATCATACACTGATCACGTGACTGATCATGCACTGATCACGTGACTGATCATGCACTGATCACGTGGCTGATCATGCACTGATCACGTGGCTGATCATGCACTGATCACGGGACTGATCATGCACTGATCACGTGCTATCATGCACTGATACATGACTGACATGCACTGATCACGTGGCTGATCATGCACTGATCACGTGACTGATCATGCACTGATCACGTGGCTGATCATGCACTGATCACGTGGCTGATCATGCACTGATCACGTGGCTATCATGCACTGCTCACGTGGCTGATCATGCAATGATCACGTAGCTACCATGTACTGATCACGTGACTGATCATGCACTGATCACGTAATTGATCATGCACTGATCACGTGGCTGATCATGCACTGATCACGTGGCTGATCATGCACTGATCACGTGACTGATCATGCACTGATCACGTGACTGATCATGCACTGATCACGTGGCTATCATGCACTGATCACGTGGCTGATCATGCACTGATCACGTGACTGATCATGCACTGATCACGTGGCTGATCATGCACTGATCACGTGACTGATCATGCACTGATCACGTGGCTGATCATGCACTGATCACGTGGCTATCATGCACTGATCACGTGGCTGATCATGCAATGATCACGTAGCTACCATGTACTGGTCACGTGACTGATCATGCACTGATCACGTAATTGATCATGCACTGATCACGTGGCTGATCATGCACTGATCACGTGGCTGATCATGCACTGATCACGTGACTGATCATGCACTGATCACGTGACTGATCATGCACTGATCACGTGGCTATCATGCACTGATCACGTGGCTGATCATGCACTGATCACGTGCCTGATCATGCACTGATCACGTGGCTGATCATGCACTGATCACGTGACTGATCATGCACTGATCACGTGACTGATCATGCACTGATCACGTGGCTATCATGCACTGATCACGTGGCTGATCATGCATGATCACGCAGCTATCATGTACTGATCACGTGACTGATCATGCACTGATCACGTGACTGATCATGCACTGATCACGTGGCTATCATGCACTGATCACGTGGCTGATCATGCACTGATCATGTAGCTATCATGCACTGATCACGTGAATGATCATGCACTGATCACGTGACTGATCATGCACTGATCACGTGATTGATCATGCACTGATCACGTGGCTGATCATGCACTGATCACGTGGCTGATCATGCACTGATCACGTGACTGATCATGCACTGATCACGTGACTGATCATGCACTGATCACGTGGCTATCATGCACTGATCACGTGGCTGATCATGCACTGATCACGTGCCTGATCATGCACTGATCACGTGACTGATCATGCACTGATCACGTGACTGATCATGCACTGATCACGTGGCTATCATGCACTGATCACGTGGCTGATCATGCACTGATCACGTAGCTACCATGCACTGGTCACGTGACTGATCATGCACTGATCACGTGACTGATCATGCACTGATCACGTGGCTGATCATGCACTGATCACGTGGCTGATCATGCACTGATCACGTGACTGATCATGCACTGATCACGTGGCTATCATGCACTGATCACGTGGCTGATCATGCACTGATCACGTGGCTGATCATGCACTGATCACGTGGCTGATCACACATGATCACGTGACTGATCATGCACTGATCACGTGGCTGATCATGCACTGATCACGTGGCTGATCATGCACTGATCACGTGGCTATCATGCACTGATCACGTGGCTGATCATGCAATGATCACGTAACTACCATGTACTGGTCACGTGACTGATCATGCACTGATCACGTAATTGATCATGCACTGATCACGTGGCTCATCATGCACTGATCACGTGGCTGATCACACACGATCACGTGACTGATCATGCACTGATCACGTGACTGATCATGCACTGATCACGTGGCTATCATGCACTGATCACGTGGATATCATGCACTGATCACGTGGCTGATCACACACGATCACGTGACTGATCATGCACTGATCACGTGGCTATCATGCACTGATCACGTGGCTATCATGCACTGATCACGTGGCTGATCATGCAATGATCACGTAGCTACCATGCACTGTCACGTGACTGATCATGCACTGATCAGTGATTGATCATGCACTGATCACGTGACTGATCATGCACTGATCACGTGACTGATCATGCACTGATCACGTGGCTATCATGCACTGATCACGTGGCTGATCATGCACTGATCACGCAGCTACCATGCACTGATCACATGACTGATCATGCACTGATCACATGACTGATCATGCACTGATCACGTGGCTTATCATGCACTGATCATGTGACTGATCATGTGCTGATCATGTTTGGTGTCATACACTGATCATGTGCCTCTGGAGGCAATGAACAAAGAGCTGAGTAGGCACGAATCAGTCAGCAGGCAATAATCATGGAACTCAGCTCTGAGAAATCATGCTGCTCAGCTGGCAATAATCAAGCAGATGAGCAGGCAGGAATTACGCAGCACAGCTGGCAATTGTCAAGCAGATGACAGGCAGGAATCGTGCAGCTCAGCTGGCAATTGTCAAGCAGATGAGCAGACAGTAATCACGCAGCTCAGCAGGCCCTGATCACGTGACTGAGCATGCACTGTTCACGTGGCTGATCATACACTGATCACGTGACTGATCATGCACTGATCACGTGACTGATCATGCACTGATCACGTGGCTATCATGCACTGATCACGTGGCTGATCATGCACTGATCACGGGACTGATCATGCACTGATCACGGGCTATCATGCACTGATACATGACTGACATGCACTGATCACGTGGCTGATCATGCACTGATCACGTGACTGATCATGCACTGATCACGTGGCTATCATGCACTGATCACGTGGCTGATCATGCACTGATCACGTAGCTATCATGCACTGATCACGTGACTGATCATGCACTGATCACGTAATTGATCATGCACTGATCACGTGGCTGATCATGCACTGATCACGTGGCTGATCATGCACTGATCACGTGACTGATCATGCACTGATCACGTGACTGATCATGCACTGATCACGTGGCTATCATGCACTGATCACGTGGCTGATCATGCACTGATCACGTGGCTGATCATGCACTGATCACGTGGCTGATCATGCACTGATCACGTGACTGATCATGCACTGATCACGTGACTGATCATGCACTGATCACGTGGCTATCATGCACTGATCACGTGGCTGATCATGCACTGATCACGTGGCTATCATGCACTGATCACGTGACTGATCATGCACTGATCACGTGGCTGATCATGCACTGATCACGTGGCTGATCATGCACTGATCACGTGGCTGATCATGCAATGATCACGCAGCTACCATGTACTGGTCACATGACTGATCATGCACTGATCACGTGACTGATCATGCAGTGATCACGTGGCTATCATGCACTACTCACGTGGCTGATCATGCAATGATCATGTAGCTACCATGTACAGGTCACGTGAATGATCATACACCCATCAGGTGACTGATCATGCACTGATCACGTGGCTATCATGCACTGATCACGAGACTGATCATGCACTGATCACGTCTATATCATGCACTGATCACATGACTGCCCATGCACTGATCACGTGGATGATCATACACTAATCATGTGACAGATCATGCACTGATCACGTGGCTGATCATGCACTGATACCGTGACTGAGCATGGACTGATCACATGACTATCATGTAGTGATCACGTGACTTAATGGCGCTGATCATGTGACTGATCATGCGCTGATCATGTTTGCTATCATACACTGATCATGTGCCTCTGGAGGCAATAAACAAAGAGCTGAGTAGGCACGAATCAAACAGTCAGCAGGCAATAATCATGGAACTCAGGTGAGGAATCATGCTGCTCAGCTGGCAATAATCAAGCAGCTGAGCAGGCAGGAATTACGCAGCACAGCTGGCAATTGTCAAGCAGATGACAGGCAGGAATCGTGCAGCTCAGCTGGCAATTGTCAAGCAGATGAGCAGACAGTAATCACGCAGCTCAGCAGGCCCTGATCACGTGACTGAGCATGCACTGTTCACGTGGCTGATCATACACTGATCACGTGATTGATCATGCACTGATCACTTGGATATCATGCACTGATCACGTGGCTGATCATACACTGTTCACGTGTCTGACCATGCACTGATCACGTGGCTATCATGCACTGATCACGTGGCTGAACATGCACTGATCACGTGGCTGATCACACACCTGTCACGTGACAAATCATGCACTGATCACGTGGCACTCATGCACTGATCACGTGGCTGATCATACTCTGCTCACGTAACTGATCATGCACACATCACGTGGCTATCATGCACTGCTCACGTGGTTCGTCATGGAATGATCACGTAGCTACCATATACTGGTCACGTGACTGATCATGCACAGATCACGTAAATGATCATGCACTGTTCACGTGACTGATCATGTACTGATCACGTGACTGATCATGCACTGATCACGTGGCTATCATGCTCTGCTCACGTGGCTGATCATGCAACGATCACGTAGCAACCATGTACTGGTCACGTGACTGATCATGCACTGATCACGTAATTGATCCTGCACTGATCACGTGGCTCATCATGCACTGATCACGTGGCTGATCACACACGTATCACGTGACTGATCATGCACTGATCACGTGACTAATCATGCACTGATCACGTGGCTATCATGCACTGATCACGTGGATATCATGCACTGATCACGTGGCTGATCACACACGTATCACGTGACTGATCATGCACTGATCACGTGGCTATCATGCACTGATCACGTGGCTATCATGCACTGATATCATGCACTGATCACGTGGCTGATCACACACTGATCACGTGACTGATCATGCACTGATCACGTGGCTATCATGCACTGATCACGTGGCTGATCATGCACTGATCACGTAGCTATCATGCACTGATCACGTGACTGATCATGCACTGATCACGTGGCTGATCATGCACTGATCACGTGACTGATCATGCACTGATCACGTGGCTGATCATGCACTGATCACGTGACTGATCATGCACTGATCACGTGGCTTATCATGCACTGATCATGTGACTGATCATGTGCTGATCATGTTTGGTGTCATACACTGATCATGTGCCTCTGGAGGCAATGAACAAAGAGCTGAGTAGGCAGGAATCAGTCAGGCAATAATCATGGAACTCAGCTCTGAGAAATCATGCTGCTCAGCTGGCAATAATCAAGCAGCTGAGCAGGCAGGAATTATGCAGCACAGGTGGCAATTGTCAAGCAGATGACAGGCAGGAATCGTGCAGCTCAGCTGGCAATTGTCAAGCAGATGAGCAGACAGTAATCACGCAGCTCAGCAGGCCCTGATCACGTGACTGAGCATGCACTGTTCACGTGGCTGATCATACACTGATCACGTGACTGATCATGCACTGATCACGTGGCTATCATGCACTGATCACGTGACTGATCATGCACTGATCACGTGACTGTCATGCACTGATCACGTGGCTGATCATGCACTGATCACGTGGCTGATCATGCACTGATCACGTGACTGATCATGCACTGATCACGTGGCTATCATGCACTGATCACGTGGCTGATCATACACTGATCACGGGACTGATCATGCACTGATCACGGGCTATCATGCACTGATACATGACTGATCATGCACTGATCACGTGCTGATCATGCACTGATCACGTGACTGATCATGCACTGATCACGTGACTGATCATGCACTGATCACGTGGCTATCATGCACTGATCACGTGGCTGATCATGCACTGATCACGTGACTGATCATGCACTGATCACGTGGCTGATCATGCACTGATCACGTGGCTGATCATGCACTGATCACGTAGCTACCATGCACTGGTCACGTGACTGATCATGCACTGATCACGTAACTGATCATGCACTGATCACGTGACTGATCATGCACTGATCACGTGACTGATCATGCACTGATCACGTGGCTATCATGCACTGATCACGTGGCTGATCATGCAATGATCACGTAGCTACCATGTACTGGTCACGTGACTGATCATGCACTGATCACGTAATTGATCATGCACTGATCACGTGGCTGATCATGCACTGATCACGTGACTGATCATGCACTGATCACGTGACTGATCATGCACTGATCACGTGACTATCATGCACTGATCACGTGGCTGATCATGCACTGATCACGTGACTGATCATGCACTGATCACGTGACTGATCATGCACTGATCACGTGGCTATCATGCACTGATCACGTGGCTGATCATGCACTGATCACGTGACTGATCATGCACTGATCACGTGACTGATCATGCACTGATCACGTGGCTATCATGCACTGATCACGTGGCTATCATGCACTGATCACGTGGCTGATCATGCACTGATCACGTGACTGATCATGCACTGATCACGTGGTATCATGCACTGATCACGTGGCTGATCATGCACTGATCACGTGGCTGATCATGCACTGATCACGTGGCTGATCATGCACTGATCACGTGGCTGATCATGCACTGATCACGTGGCTATCATGCACTGATCACGTGGCTGATCATGCACTGATCACGTAGCTACATGCACTGATCACGTGACTGATCATGCACTGATCACGTAATTGATCATGCACTGATCACGTGACTGATCATGCACTGATCACGTGACTGATCATGCACTGATCACGTGGCTATCATGCACTGATCACGTGGCTGATCATGCACTGATCACGTAGCTACCATGCACTGATCACGTGACTGATCATGCACTGATCACGTAATTGATCATGCACTGATCACGTGGCTGATCATGCACTGATCACGTGACTGATCATGCACTGATCACGTGACTGATCATGCACTGATCACGTGGCTATCATGCACTGATCACGTGGCTGATCATGCACTGATCACGTGACTGATCATGCACTGATCACGTGACTGATCATGCACTGATCACGTGGCTATCATGCACTGATCACGTGGCTGATCATGCACTGATCACGTGGCTGATCATGCACTGATCACGTGGCTGATCATGCACTGATCACGTGACTGATCATGCACTGATCACGTGGCTATCATGCACTGATCACGTGGCTGATCATGCACTGATCACGTGGCTGATCATGCACTGATCACGTGACTGATCATGCACTGATCACGTGGCTATCATGCACTGATCACGTGGCTGATCATGCACTGATCACGTGGCTATCATGCACTGATCACGTGACTGATCATGCACTGATCACGTGACTGATCATGCACTGATCACGTGGCTTATCATGCACTGATCATGTGACTGATCATGCGCTGATCATGTTTGCTGTCATACACTGATCATGTGCCTCTGGAGGCAATGAACAAAGAGCTGAGTAGGCACGAATCAGTCAGCAGGCTATAATCATGGAACTCAGCTCTGAGAAATCATGCTGCTCAGCTGGCAATAATCAAGCAGCTGAGCAGGCAGGAATTATGCAGCACAGCTGGCAATTGTCAAGCAGATGACAGGCAGGAATCGTGCAGCTCAGCTGGCAATTGTCAAGCAGATGAGCAGACAGTAATCACGCAGCTCAGCAGGCCCTGATCACGTGACTGAGCATGCACTGTTCACGTGGCTGATCATACACTGATCACGTGACTGATCATGCACTGATCACGTGGCTGTCATGCACTGATCACGTGGCTATCATGCACTGATCACGTGGCTGATCATGCACTGATCACGTGACTGATCATGCACTGATCACGTGGCTATCATGCACTGATCACGTGGCTGATCATGCACTGATCACGGGACTGATCATGCACTGATCACGGGCTATCATGCACTGATACATGACTGATCATGCACTGATCACGTGATGATCATGCACTGATCACGTGACTGATCATGCACTGATCACGTGACTGATCATGCACTGATCACGTGGCTGATCATGCACTGATCACGTGGCTGATCATGCACTGATCACGTGGCACTCATGCACTGATCACGTGGCTGATCATGCACTGATCACGTGACTGATCATGCACTGATCACGTGGCTATCATGCACTGATCACGTGGCTGTCATGCATGATCACGTAGCTATCATGCACTGATCACGTGACTGATCATGCACTGATCACGTGACTGATCATGCACTGATCACGTGACTGATCATGCACTGATCACGTGGCTATCATGCACTGATCACGTGGCTGATCATGCACTGATCACGTAGCTACCATGTACTGGTCACGTGACTGATCATGCACTGATCACGTAATTGATCATGCACTGATCACGTGGCTGATCATGCACTGATCACGTGGCTGATCACACATGATCACGTGACTGATCATGCACTGATCACGTGGCTATCATGCACTGATCACGTGGCTGATCATGCACTGATCACGTGGCTATCATGCACTGATCACGTGGCTGATCACACACGATCACGTGACTGATCATGCACTGATCACGTGGCTATCATGCACTGATCACGTGGCTATCATGCACTGATCACGTGGCTGATCATGCAATGATCACGTAGCTACCATGTACTGGTCACGTGACTGATCATGCACTGATCACGTAATTGATCATGCACTGATCACGTGGCTGATCATGCACTGATCACGTGGCTGATCATGCACTGATCACGTGACTGATCATGCACTGATCACGTGACTGATCATGCACTGATCACGTGGCTATCATGCACTGATCACGTGGCTGATCATACACTGATCACGTGACTGATCATGCACTGATCACGTGGCTGATCATGCACTGATCACGTGACTGATCATGCACTGATCACGTGACTGATCATGCACTGATCACGTGGCTATCATGCACTGCTCACGTGGCTGATCATGCATGATCACGCAACTACCATGTACTGGTCACATGACTGATCATGCACTGATCACGTGACTGATCATGCACTGATCACGTGGCTATCATGCACTATCACGTGGCTGATCATGCAATGATCACGTAGCTACCATGTACTGGTCACGTGAATGATCATGCACTGATCACGTGACTGATCATGCACTGATCACGTGGCTATCATGCACTGATCACGTGACTGATCATGCACTGATCACGTGGCTATCATGCACTGATCACGTGACTGATCATGCACTGATCACGTGGATGATCATGCACTGATCACGTGACTGATCATGCACTGATCACGTGGCTGATCATGCACTGATCACGTGACTGATCATGCACTGATCACGTGACTATCATGCACTGATCACGTGACTGATCATGCACTGATCACGTGGCTATCATGCACTGATCACGTGGCTGATCATGCACTGATCACGTAGCTATCATGCACTGATCACGTGACTGATCATGCACTGATCACGTGACTGATCATGCACTGATCACGTGGCTGATCATGCACTGATCACGTGGCTGATCATGCACTGATCACGTGGCTGATCATGCACTGATCACGTGACTGATCATGCACTGATCACGTGACTGATCATGCACTGATCACGTGGCTATCATGCACTGATCACGTGGCTGATCATGCACTGATCACGTGCCTGATCATGCACTGATCACATGACTGATCATGCACTGATCACGTGACTGATCATGCACTGATCACGTGGCTATCATGCACTACTCACGTGGCTGATCATGCAATGATCATGTAGCTACCATGTACTGGTCACGTGACTGATCATACACCCATCAGGTGACTGATCATGCACTGATCACGTGGCTGATCATGCACTGATCACGTGACTGATCATGCACTGATCACGTGACTGATCATGCACTGATCACATGGCTATCATGCACTGATCACGTGGCTGATCATGCACTGATCACGTGGCTGATCATGCACTGATACCGTGACTGAGCATGGACTGATCACATGACTATCATGTAGTGATCACGTGACTTAATGGCGCTGATCATGTGACTGATCATGCGCTGATCATGTTTGCTATCATACACTGATCATGTGCCTCTGGAGGCAATAAACAAAGAGCTGAGTAGGCACGAATCAAACAGTCAGCAGGCAATAATCATGGAACTCAGGTGTGAGGAATCATGCTGCTCAGCTGGCAATAATCAAGCAGCTGAGCAGGCAGGAATTACGCAGCACAGCTGGCAATTGTCAAGCAGATGACAGGCAGGAATCGTGCAGCTCAGCTGGCAATTGTCAAGCAGATGAGCAGACAGTAATCACGCAGCTCAGCAGGCCCTGATCACGTGACTGAGCATGCACTGTTCACGTGGCTGATCATACACTGATCACGTGATGATCATGCACTGATCACTTGGATATCATGCACTGATCACGTGGCTGATCATACACTGTTCACGTGTCTGACCATGCACTGATCACGTGGCTGATCATACACTGCTCACGTAACTGATCATGCACTGATCACGTGGCTATCATGCACTGATCACGTGGCTGAACATGCACTGTTCACGTGGCTGATCACACACCTGTCACGTGACATATCATGCACTGATCACGTGGCACTCATGCACTGATCACGTGGCTGATCATACTCTGCTCACGTAACTCATGCACACATCACGTGGCTATCATGCACTGCTCACGTGGCTGTCATGGAATGATCACGTAGCTACCATATACTGGTCACGTGACTGATCATGCACTGATCACGTAAATGATCATGCACTGTTCACGTGACTGATCATGTACTGATCACGTGACTGATCATGCACTGATCACGTGGCTATCATGCACTGCTCACGTGGCTGATCATGCAACGATCACGTAGCAACCATGTACTGGTCACGTGACTGATCATGCACTGATCACGTAATTGATCATGCACTGATCACGTGGCTCATCATGCACTGATCACGTGGCTGATCACACATGTATCACGTGACTGATCATGCACTGATCACGTGGCTCTCATGCACTGATCACGTGGCTGTCATGCACTGATCACGTGGATATCATGCACTGATCACGTGGCTGATCACACACGATCACGTGACTGATCATGCACTGATCACGTGGCTATCATGCACTGATCACGTGGCTGATCATGCACTGATCACGTGGCTACCATGCACTGATCACGTGACTGATCATGCACTGATCACGTAATTGATCATGCACTGATCACGTGGCTGATCATGCACTGATCACGTGGCTGATCATGCACTGATCACGTGACTGATCATGCACTGATCACGTGACTGATCATGCACTGATCACGTGGCTATCATGCACTGATCACGTGGCTGATCATGCACTGATCACGTGACTGATCATGCACTGATCACGTGGCTGATCATGCACTGATCACGTGACTGATCATGCACTGATCACGTGACTGATCATGCACTGATCACGTGGCTATCATGCACTGATCACGTGGCTGATCATGCACTGATCACGTAGCTACCATGTACTGATCACGTGACTGATCATGCACTGATCACGTGACTGATCATGCACTGATCACGTGGCTATCATGCACTGATCACGTGACTGATCATGCACTGATCACGTCTATCATGCACTGATCACGTGACTGATCATGCACTGATCACGTGGCTGATCATGCACTGATCACGTGACTGATCATGCACTGATCACGTGGCTGATCATGCACTGATCACGTGACTGATCATGCACTGATCACGTGGCTATCATGCACTGATCACGTGGCTATCATGCACTGATCACGTGGCTGATCATGCACTGATCACGTGGCTGATCATGCACTGATCACGTGGCTGATCATGCACTGATCACGTGACTGATCATGCACTGATCACGTGACTGATCATGCACTGATCACGTGGCTATCATGCACTGATCACGAGACTGATCATGCACTGATCACGTCTATATCATGCACTGATCACATGACTGCCCATGCACTGATCACGTGGATGATCATACACTAATCATGTGACAGATCATGCACTGATCACGTGGCTGATCATGCACTGATACCGTGACTGAGCATGGACTGATCACATGACTATCATGTAGTGATCACGTGACTTAATGGCGCTGATCATGTGACTGATCATGCGCTGATCATGTTTGCTATCATACACTGATCATGTGCCTCTGGAGGCAATAAACAAAGAGCTGAGTAGGCACGAATCAAACAGTCAGCAGGCAATAATCATGGAACTCAGGTGTGAGGAATCATGCTGCTCAGCTGGCAATAATCAAGCAGCTGAGCAGGCAGGAATTACGCAGCACAGCTGGCAATTGTCAAGCAGATGACAGGCAGGAATCGTGCAGCTCAGCTGGCAATTGTCAAGCAGATGAGCAGACAGTAATCACGCAGCTCAGCAGGCCCAGATCACGTGACTGAGCATGCACTGTTCACGTGGCTGATCATACACTGATCACGTGATGATCATGCACTGATCACTTGGATATCATGCACTGATCACGTGGCTGATCATACACTGTTCACGTGTCTGACCATGCACTGATCACGTGGCTGATCATACACTGCTCACGTAACTGATCATGCACTGATCACGTGGCTATCATGCACTGATCACGTGGCTGAACATGCACTGTTCACGTGGCTGATCACACACCTGTCACGTGACATATCATGCACTGATCACGTGGCACTCATGCACTGATCACGTGGCTGATCATACTCTGCTCACGTAACTCATGCACACATCACGTGGCTATCATGCACTGCTCACGTGGCTCGTCATGGAATGATCACGTAGCTACCATATACTGGTCACGTGACTGATCATGCACTGATCACGTAAATGATCATGCACTGTTCACGTGACTGATCATGTACTGATCACGTGACTGATCATGCACTGATCACGTGGCTATCATGCACTGCTCACGTGGCTGATCATGCAACGATCACGTAGCAACCATGTACTGGTCACGTGACTGATCATGCACTGATCACGTAATTGATCCTGCACTGATCACGTGGCTCATCATGCACTGATCACGTGGCTGATCACACATGTATCACGTGACTGATCATGCACTGATCACGTGGCTATCATGCACTGATCACGTGGCTGTCATGCACTGATCACGTGGATATCATGCACTGATCACGTGGCTGATCACACACGTATCACATGACTGATCATGCACTGATCACGTGGCTATCATGCACTGATCACGTGGCTATCATGCACTGATCACGTGGCTGATCATGCACTGATCACGTGGCTATCATGCACTGATCACGTGGCTGATCATGCACTGATCACGTGACTGATCATGCACTGATCACGTGGCTGATCATGCACTGATCACGTGGCTGATCATGCACTGATCACGTAGCTATCATGCACTGATCACGTGACTGATCATGCACTGATCACGTGGCTGATCATGCACTGATCACGTGACTGATCATGCACTGATCACGTGACTGATCATGCACTGATCACGTGGCTATCATGCACTGATCACGTGGCTGATCATGCACTGATCACGTAGCTATCATGCACTGATCACGTGACTGATCATGCACTGATCACGTAACTGATCATGCACTGATCACGTGGCTGATCATGCACTGATCACGTGACTGATCATGCACTGATCACGTGACTGATCATGCACTGATCACGTGACTATCATGCACTGATCACGTGGCTGATCATGCACTGATCACGTGACTGATCATGCACTGATCACGTGACTATCATGCACTGATCACGTGGCTATCATGCACTGATCACGTGGCTGATCATGCACTGATCACGTGACTGATCATGCACTGATCACGTGACTGATCATGCACTGATCACGTGGCTATCATGCACTGATCACGTGGCTGATCATGCACTGATCACGTGGCTGATCATGCACTGATCACGTGACTGATCATGCACTGATCACGTGGCTATCATGCACTGATCACGTGGCTGATCATGCACTGATCACGTGACTGATCATGCACTGATCACGTGGCTGATCATGCACTGATCACGTGCTGATCATGCACTGATCACGTGGCTATCATGCACTGATCACGTGGCTGATCATGCACTGATCACGTAGCTACATGCACTGATCACGTGACTGATCATGCACTGATCACGTAATTGATCATGCACTGATCACGTGACTGATCATGCACTGATCACGTGACTGATCATGCACTGATCACGTGGCTATCATGCACTGATCACGTGGCTGATCATGCAATGATCACGTAGCTACCATGTACTGATCACGTGACTGATCATGCACTGATCACGTAATTGATCATGCACTGATCACGTGGCTGATCATGCACTGATCACGTGACTGATCATGCACTGATCACGTGACTGATCATGCACTGATCACGTGGCTATCATGCACTGATCACGTGGCTGATCATGCACTGATCACGTGACTGATCATGCACTGATCACGTGACTGATCATGCACTGATCACGTGGCTATCATGCACTGATCACGTGGCTGATCATGCACTGATCACGTGGCTGATCATGCACTGATCACGTGGCTGATCATGCACTGATCACGTGACTGATCATGCACTGATCACGTGGCTATCATGCACTGATCACGTGGCTGATCATGCACTGATCACGTGGCTGATCATGCACTGATCACGTGACTGATCATGCACTGATCACGTGGCTATCATGCACTGATCACGTGGCTGATCATGCACTGATCACGCAGCTACCATGCACTGGTCACATGACTGATCATGCACTGATCACGTGACTGATCATGCACTGATCACGTGGCTTATCATGCACTGATCATGTGACTGATCATGTGCTGATCATGTTTGGTGTCATACACTGATCATGTGCCTCTGGAGGCAATGAACAAAGAGCTGAGTAGGCACGAATCAGTCAGCAGGCAATAATCATGGAACTCAGCTGTGAGAAATCATGCTGCTCAGCTGGCAATAATCAAGCAGCTGAGCAGGCAGGAATTATGCAGCACAGCTGGCAATTGTCAAGCAGATGACAGGCAGGAATCGTGCAGCTCAGCTGGCAATTGTCAAGCAGATGAGCAGACAGTAATCACGCAGCTCAGCAGGCCCTGATCACGTGACTGAGCATGCACTGTTCACGTGGCTGATCATACACTGATCACGTGACTGATCATGCACTGATCACGTGGCTGTCATGCACTGATCACGTGGCTGATCATGCACTGATCACGTGGCTGATCATGCACTGATCACGTGACTGATCATGCACTGATCACGTGGCTATCATGCACTGATCACGTGGCTGATCATGCACTGATCACGGGACTGATCATGCACTGATCACGGGCTATCATGCACTGATCACATGACTGATCATGCACTGATCACGTGATGATCATGCACTGATCACGTGACTGATCATGCACTGATCACGTGACTGATCATGCACTGATCACGTGGCTGATCATGCACTGATCACGTGGCTGATCATGCACTGATCACGTGGCACTCATGCACTGATCACGTGGCTGATCATGCACTGATCACGTGACTGATCATGCACTGATCACGTGGCTATCATGCACTGATCACGTGGCTGTCATGCAATGATCACGTAGCTACCATGTACTGATCACGTGACTGATCATGCACTGATCACGTGACTGATCATGCACTGATCACGTGACTGATCATGCACTGATCACGTGGCTATCATGCACTGATCACGTGGCTGATCATGCAATGATCACGTAGCAACCATGTACTGGTCACGTGACTGATCATGCACTGATCACGTAATTGATCATGCACTGATCACGTGGCTCATCATGCACTGATCACGTGGCTGATCACACATGATCACGTGACTGATCATGCACTGATCACGTGGCTATCATGCACTGATCACGTGGCTGTCATGCACTGATCACGTGGATATCATGCACTGATCACGTGGCTGATCACACACGTATCACATGACTGATCATGCACTGATCACGTGGCTATCATGCACTGATCACGTGGCTATCATGCACTGATCACGTGGCTGATCATGCACTGATCACGTAGCTACCATGTACTGATCACGTGACTGATCATGCACTGATCACGTAATTGATCATGCACTGATCACGTGGCTGATCATGCACTGATCACGTGGCTGATCATGCACTGATCACGTGACTGATCATGCACTGATCACGTGACTGATCATGCACTGATCACGTGGCTATCATGCACTGATCACGTGGCTGATCATGCACTGATCACGTGCCTGATCATGCACTGATCACGTGGCTGATCATGCACTGATCACGTGACTGATCATGCACTGATCACGTGACTGATCATGCACTGATCACGTGGCTATCATGCACTGATCACGTGGCTGATCATGTGATGATCACGCAACTATCATGCACTGATCACGTGACTGATCATGCACTGATCACGTGACTGATCATGCACTGATCACGTGGCTATCATGCACTGATCACGTGGCTGATCATGCACTGATCACGTAGCTACCATGTACTGATCACGTGAATGATCATGCACTGATCACGTGACTGATCATGCACTGATCACGTGGCTATCATGCACTGATCACGTGACTGATCATGCACTGATCACGTGGCTATCATGCACTGATCACGTGACTGATCATGCACTGATCACGTGGCTGATCATGCACTGATCACGTGACTGATCATGCACTGATCACGTGGCTGATCATGCACTGATCACGTGACTGATCATGCACTGATCACGTGACTGATCATGCACTGATCACGTGACTGATCATGCACTGATCACGTGGCTATCATGCACTGATCACGTGGCTGATCATGCACTGATCACGTAGCTATCATGCACTGATCACGTGACTGATCATGCACTGATCACGTGACTGATCATGCACTGATCACGTGACTGATCATGCACTGATCACGTGGCTGATCATGCACTGATCACGTGGCTGATCATGCACTGATCACGTGACTGATCATGCACTGATCACGTGACTGATCATGCACTGATCACGTGGCTATCATGCACTGATCACGTGGCTGATCATGCACTGATCACGTGCCTGATCATGCACTGATCACATGACTGATCATGCACTGATCACGTGACTGATCATGCACTGATCACGTGGCTATCATGCACTACTCACGTGGCTGATCATGCAATGATCATGTAGCTACCATGTACTGGTCACGTGACTGATCATACACCCATCAGGTGACTGATCATGCACTGATCACGTGGCTGATCATGCACTGATCACGTGACTGATCATGCACTGATCACGTGACTAATCATGCACTGATCACATGGCTATCATGAACTGATCACGTGGCTGATCATGCACTGATCACGTGGCTGATCATGCACTGATACCGTGACTGAGCATGGACTGATCACATGACTATCATGTAGTGATCACGTGACTTAATGGCGCTGATCATGTGACTGATCATGCGCTGATCATGTTTGCTATCATACACTGATCATGTGCCTCTGGAGGCAATAAACAAAGAGCTGAGTAGGCACGAATCAAACAGTCAGCAGGCAATAATCATGGAACTCAGGTGTGAGGAATCATGCTGCTCAGCTGGCAATAATCAAGCAGCTGAGCAGGCAGGAATTACGCAGCACAGCTGGCAATTGTCAAGCAGATGACAGGCAGGAATCGTGCAGCTCAGCTGGCAATTGTCAAGCAGATGAGCAGACAGTAATCACGCAGCTCAGCAGGCCCAGATCACGTGACTGAGCATGCACTGTTCACGTGGCTGATCATACACTGATCACGTGATGATCATGCACTGATCACTTGGATATCATGCACTGATCACGTGGCTGATCATACACTGTTCACGTGTCTGACCATGCACTGATCACGTGGCTGATCATACACTGCTCACGTAACTGATCATGCACTGATCACGTGGCTATCATGCACTGATCACGTGGCTGAACATGCACTGTTCACGTGGCTGATCACACACCTGTCACGTGACATATCATGCACTGATCACGTGGCACTCATGCACTGATCACGTGGCTGATCATACTCTGCTCACGTAACTCATGCACACATCACGTGGCTATCATGCACTGCTCACGTGGCTCGTCATGGAATGATCACGTAGCTACCATATACTGGTCACGTGACTGATCATGCACTGATCACGTAAATGATCATGCACTGTTCACGTGACTGATCATGTACTGATCACGTGACTGATCATGCACTGATCACGTGGCTATCATGCACTGCTCACGTGGCTGATCATGCAACGATCACGTAGCAACCATGTACTGGTCACGTGACTGATCATGCACTGATCACGTAATTGATCATGCACTGATCACGTGGCTCATCATGCACTGATCACGTGGCTGATCACACATGTATCACGTGACTGATCATGCACTGATCACGTGGCTCTCATGCACTGATCACGTGGCTGTCATGCACTGATCACGTGGATATCATGCACTGATCACGTGGCTGATCACACACGATCACATGACTGATCATGCACTGATCACGTGGCTATCATGCACTGATCACGTGGCTGATCATGCACTGATCACGTGGCTACCATGCACTGATCACGTGACTGATCATGCACTGATCACGTAATTGATCATGCACTGATCACGTGGCTGATCATGCACTGATCACGTGGCTGATCATGCACTGATCACGTGACTGATCATGCACTGATCACGTGACTGATCATGCACTGATCACGTGGCTATCATGCACTGATCACGTGGCTGATCATGCACTGATCACGTGGCTGATCATGCACTGATCACGTGGCTGATCATGCACTGATCACGTGACTGATCATGCACTGATCACGTGACTGATCATGCACTGATCACGTGGCTATCATGCACTGATCACGTGGCTGATCATGCACTGATCACGTAGCTACCATGCACTGATCACGTGACTGATCATGCACTGATCACGTGACTGATCATGCACTGATCACGTGGCTATCATGCACTGATCACGTGACTGATCATGCACTGATCACGTCTATATCATGCACTGATCACGTGACTGATCATGCACTGATCACGTGGCTGATCATGCACTGATCACGTGACTGATCATGCACTGATCACGTGGCTGATCATGCACTGATCACGTGACTGATCATGCACTGATCACGTGGCTGATCATGCACTGATCACGTGGCTGATCATGCACTGATCACGTGGCTGATCATGCACTGATCACGTGGCTGATCATGCACTGATCACGTGGCTGATCATGCACTGATCACGTGACTGATCATGCACTGATCACGTGACTGATCATGCACTGATCACGTGGCTATCATGCACTGATCACGTGACTGATCATGCACTGATCACGTCTATATCATGCACTGATCACATGACTGCCCATGCACTGATCACGTGGATGATCATACACTAATCATGTGACAGATCATGCACTGATCACGTGGCTGATCATGCACTGATACCGTGACTGAGCATGGACTGATCACATGACTATCATGTAGTGATCACGTGACTTAATGGCGCTGATCATGTGACTGATCATGCGCTGATCATGTTTGCTATCATACACTGATCATGTGCCTCTGGAGGCAATAAACAAAGAGCTGAGTAGGCACGAATCAAACAGTCAGCAGGCAATAATCATGGAACTCAGCTGTGAGGAATCATGCTGCTCAGCTGGCAATAATCAAGCAGCTGAGCAGGCAGGAATTACGCAGCACAGCTGGCAATTGTCAAGCAGATGACAGGCAGGAATCGTGCAGCTCAGCTGGCAATTGTCAAGCAGATGAGCAGACAGTAATCACGCAGCTCAGCAGGCCCTGATCACGTGACTGAGCATGCACTGTTCACGTGGCTGATCATACACTGATCACGTGATGATCATGCACTGATCACTTGGATATCATGCACTGATCACGTGGCTGATCATACACTGTTCACGTGTCTGACCATGCACTGATCACGTGGCTGATCATACACTGCTCACGTAACTGATCATGCACTGATCACGTGGCTATCATGCACTGATCACGTGGCTGAACATGCACTGTTCACGTGGCTGATCACACACCTGTCACGTGACATATCATGCACTGATCACGTGGCACTCATGCACTGATCACGTGGCTGATCATACTCTGCTCACGTAACTGATCATGCACACATCACGTGGCTATCATGCACTGCTCACGTGGCTGTCATGGAATGATCACGTAGCTACCATATACTGGTCACGTGACTGATCATGCACTGATCACGTAAATGATCATGCACTGTTCACGTGACTGATCATGTACTGATCACGTGACTGATCATGCACTGATCACGTGGCTATCATGCACTGCTCACGTGGCTGATCATGCAATGATCACGTAGCAACCATGTACTGGTCACGTGACTGATCATGCACTGATCACGTAATTGATCATGCACTGATCACGTGGCTGATCACACTGATCACGTGACTGATCATGCACTGATCACGTGGCTCTCATGCACTGATCACGTGGCTATCATGCACTGATCACGTGGCTATCATGCACTGATCACGTGGCTGATCATGCACTGATCACGTGACTGATCATGCACTGATCACGTGGCTGATCATGCACTGATCACGTGGCTATCATGCACTGATCACGTGGCTGATCATGCAATGATCACGTAGCTACCATGTACTGGTCACGTGACTGATCATGCACTGATCACGTGACTGATCATGCACTGATCACGTGGCTGATCATGCACTGATCACGTGGCTGATCATGCACTGATCACGTGACTGATCATGCACTGATCACGTGACTGATCATGCACTGATCACGTGGCTGATCATGCACTGATCACGTGGCTATCATGCACTGATCACGTGGCTGATCATGCACTGATCACGTGACTGATCATGCACTGATCACGTGACTGATCATGCACTGATCACGTGGCTATCATGCACTGATCACGTGGCTGATCATGCACTGATCACGCAGCTATCATGCACTGATCACATGACTGATCATGCACTGATCACATGACTGATCATGCACTGATCACGTGGCTTATCATGCACTGATCATGTGACTGATCATGCACTGATCATGTTTGCTATCATACACTGATCATGTGCCTCTGGAGGCAATGAACAAAGAGCTGAGTAGGCACGAATCAGTCAGCAGGCAATAATCATGGAACTCAGCTGTGAGGAATCATGCTGCTCAGCTGGCAATAATCAAGCAGCTGAGCAGGCAGGAATTATGCAGCACAGCTGGCAATTGTCAAGCAGATGACAGGCAGGAATCGTGCAGCTCAGCTGGCAATTGTCAAGCAGATGAGCAGACAGTAATCACGCAGCTCAGCAGGCCCTGATCACGTGACTGAGCATGCACTGTTCACGTGGCTGATCATACACTGATCACGTGACTGATCATGCACTGATCACGTGACTGATCATGCACTGATCACGTGGCTATCATGCACTGATCACGTGGCTGATCATGCACTGATCACGGGACTGATCATGCACTGATCACGGGCTATCATGCACTGATACATGACTGATCATGCACTGATCACGTGGCTGATCATGCACTGATCACGTGACTGATCATGCACTGATCACGTGACTGATCATGCACTGATCACGTGGCTGATCATGCACTGATCACGTGGCTATCATGCACTGATCACGTGGCTGATCATGCAATGATCACGTAGCTACCATGCACTGATCACGTGACTGATCATGCACTGATCACGTGACTGATCATGCACTGATCACGTGGCTATCATGCACTGATCACGTGGCTGATCATGCACTGATCACGTGACTGATCATGCACTGATCACGTGACTGATCATGCACTGATCACGTGGCTATCATGCACTGATCACGTGGCTATCATGCACTGATCACGTGGCTGATCATGCACTGATCACGTGACTGATCATGCACTGATCACGTGGTATCATGCACTGATCACGTGGCTGATCATGCACTGATCACGTGGCTGATCATGCACTGATCACGTGGCTGATCATGCACTGATCACGTGGCTGATCATGCACTGATCACGTGGCTATCATGCACTGATCACGTGGCTGATCATGCACTGATCACGTGGCTATCATGCACTGATCACGTGACTGATCATGCACTGATCACGTGGCTGATCATGCACTGATCACGTGACTGATCATGCACTGATCACGTGACTGATCATGCACTGATCACGTGGCTATCATGCACTGATCACGTGGCTGATCATGCAATGATCACGTAGCTACCATGTACTGGTCACATGACTGATCATGCACTGATCACGTGACTGATCATGCACTGATCACGTGGCTGATCATGCACTGATCACGTGGCTGATCATGCACTGATCACGTGACTGATCATGCACTGATCACGTGGCTGATCATGCACTGATCACGTGGCTGATCATGCACTGATCACGTGACTGATCATGCACTGATCACGTGGCTGATCATGCACTGATCACGTGACTGATCATGCACTGATCACGTGACTGATCATGCACTGATCACGTGGCTGATCATGCACTGATCAGTGGCTGATCATGCACTGATCACGTGGCTGATCATGCACTGATACCGTGACTGAGCATGGACTGATCACATGACTATCATGTAGTGATCACGTGACTTAATGGCGCTGATCATGTGACTGATCATGCGCTGATCATGTTTGCTATCATACACTGATCATGTGCCTCTGGAGGCAATAAACAAAGAGCTGAGTAGGCACGAATCAAACAGTCAGCAGGCAATAATCATGGAACTCAGCTGTGAGGAATCATGCTGCTCAGCTGGCAATAATCAAGCAGCTGAGCAGGCAGGAATTACGCAGCACAGCTGGCAATTGTCAAGCAGATGACAGGCAGGAATCGTGCAGCTCAGCTGGCAATTGTCAAGCAGATGAGCAGACAGTAATCACGCAGCTCAGCAGGCCCTGATCACGTGACTGAGCATGCACTGTTCACGTGGCTGATCATACACTGATCACGTGATTGATCATGCACTGATCACTTGGATATCATGCACTGATCACGTGGCTGATCATACACTGTTCACGTGTCTGACCATGCACTGATCACGTGGCTGATCATACACTGCTCACGTAACTGATCATGCACTGATCACGTGGCTATCATGCACTGATCACGTGGCTGAACATGCACTGTTCACGTGGCTGATCACACACCTGTCACGTGACATATCATGCACTGATCACGTGGCACTCATGCACTGATCACGTGGCTGATCATACTCTGCTCACGTAACTCATCATGCACACATCACGTGGCTATCATGCACTGCTCACGTGGCTCGTCATGGAATGATCACGTAGCTACCATATACTGGTCACGTGACTGATCATGCACAGATCACGTAAATGATCATGCACTGTTCACGTGACTGATCATGTACTGATCACGTGACTGATCATGCACTGATCACGTGGCTATCATGCTCTGCTCACGTGGCTGATCATGCAACGATCACGTAGCAACCATGTACTGGTCACGTGACTGATCATGCACTGATCACGTAATTGATCCTGCACTGATCACGTGGCTCATCATGCACTGATCACGTGGCTGATCACACACGTATCACGTGACTGATCATGCACTGATCACGTGACTATCATGCACTGATCACGTGGCTATCATGCACTGATCACGTGGATATCATGCACTGATCACGTGGCTGATCACACACTATCACGTGACTGATCATGCACTGATCACGTGGCTATCATGCACTGATCACGTGGCTATCATGCACTGATATCATGCACTGATCACGTGGCTGATCACACACGATCACGTGACTGATCATGCACTGATCACGTGGCTGATCATGCACTGATCACGTGACTGATCATGCACTGATCACGTGACTGATCATGCACTGATCACGTGGCTGATCATGCACTGATCACGTGACTGATCATGCACTGATCACGTGACTGATCATGCACTGATCACGTGACTGATCATGCACTGATCACGTAACTGATCATGCACTGATCACGTGGCTGATCATGCACTGATCACGTGACTGATCATGCACTGATCACGTGACTGATCATGCACTGATCAGTGGCTATCATGCACTGATCACGTGGCTGATCATGCACTGATCACGTGACTGATCATGCACTGATCACTGGCTATCATGCACTGATCACGTGGCTATCATGCACTGATCACGTGGCTGATCATGCACTGATCACGTGACTGATCATGCACTGATCACGTCTATATCATGCACTGATCACATGACTGATCATGCACTGATCACGTGGTGATCATACACTGATCACGTGACTGATCATGCACTGATCACGTGGCTATCATGCACTGATCACGTGGCTGATCATGCACTGATCACGTAGCTATCATGCACTGATCACGTGACTGATCATGCACTGATCACGTAATTGATCATGCACTGATCAGTGACTGATCATGCACTGATCACGTGACTGATCATGCACTGATCACGTGACTGATCATGCACTGATCACGTGGCTATCATGCACTGATCATGTGGCTGATCATGCACTGATCACGTGGCTACCATGCACTGATCACGTGACTGATCATGCACTGATCACGTGGCTGATCATGCACTGATCACGTGGCTGATCATGCACTGATCACGTGACTGATCATGCACTGATCACGTGACTGATCATGCACTGATCACGTGGCTATCATGCACTGATCACGTGGCTGATCATGCACTGATCACGTGCCTGATCATGCACTGATCACATGGCTGATCATGCACTGATCACGTGACTGATCATGCACTGATCACGTGGCTATCATGCACTACTCACGTGGCTGATCATGCAATGATCATGTAGCTACCATGTACTGGTCACGTGACTGATCATGCACTGATCACGTGACTGATCATGCACTGATCACGTGCCTGATCATGCACTGATCACGTGACTGATCATGCACTGATCACGTGGCTATCATGCACTGATCACGTGGCTGATCATGCACTGATCACGTGGCTGATCATGCACTGATACCGTGACTGATCATGGACTGATCACATGACTATCATGTAGTGATCACGTGACTTAATGGCACTGATCATGTGACTGATCATGCGCTGATCATGTTTGCTATCATACACTGATCATGTGCCTCTGGAGGCAATAAACAAAGAGCTGAGTAGGCACGAATCAAACAGTCAGCAGGCAATAATCATGGAACTCAGCTGTGAGGAATCATGCTGCTCAGCTGGCAATAATCAAGCAGCTGAGCAGGCAGGAATTACGCAGCACAGCTGGCAATTGTCAAGCAGATGACAGGCAGGAATCGTGCAGCTCAGCTGGCAATTGTCAAGCAGATGAGCAGACAGTAATCACGCAGCTCAGCAGGCCCTGATCACGTGACTGAGCATGCACTGTTCACGTGAATCATGCTGCTCAGCTGGCAATAATCAAGCAGCTGAGCAGGCAGGAATTACACAGCACAGCTGACAATTGTCAAGCAGATGACAGGCAGGAATCGTGCAGCTCAGCTGGCAATTGTCAAGCAGATGAGCAGACAGTAATCACGCAGCTCAGCAGGCCCTGATCACGTGACTGAGCATGCACTGTTCACGTGGCTGATCATACACTGATCACGTGATTGATCATGCACTGATCACTTGGATATCATGCACTGATCACGTGGCTGATCATACACTGATCACGTGTCTGACCATGCACTGATCACGTGGCTGATCATACACTGCTCACGTAACTGATCATGCACTGATCACGTGGCTATCATGCACTGATCACGTGGCTGATCATGCACTGATCACGTGGCTGATCACACACTGTCACGTGACATATCATGCACTGATCACGTGGCACTCATGCACTGATCACGTGGCTGATCATACTCTGATCACGTGACTGATCATGCACATCACGTGGCTATCATGCACTGCTCACGTGGCTCGTCATGGAATGATCATGAAGCTACCATATACTGGTCACGTGACTGATCATGCACTGATCACGTAAATGATCATGCACTGTTCACGTGACTGATCATGCACTGATCACGTGACTGATCATGCACTGATCACGTGGCTATCATGCACTGCTCACGTGGCTGATCATGCAATGATCACGTAGCAACCATGTACTGGTCACGTGACTGATCATGCACTGATCACGTAATTGATCATGCACTGATCACGTGGCTCATCATGCACTGATCCGTGGCTGATCAC
The DNA here is from genome assembly GCF_032452875.1 of Bos javanicus. Taxonomy (NCBI): domain Eukaryota; kingdom Metazoa; phylum Chordata; class Mammalia; order Artiodactyla; family Bovidae; genus Bos; species Bos javanicus. The sequence continues at coordinate 294,150 of NW_026893721.1, forward strand.
ACTGTATCACGTGACTGATCATGCACTGATCACGTGACTAATCATGCACTGATCACGTGGCTATCATGCACTGATCACGTGGATATCATGCACTGATCACGTGGCTGATCACACACGTATCACGTGACTGATCATGCACTGATCACGTGGCTATCATGCACTGATCACGTGGCTGATCATGCACTGATCACGTGGCTATCATGCACTGATCACGTGGCTGATCATGCACTGATCACGTGGCTATCATGCACTGATCACGTGACTGATCATGCACTGATCACGTGGCTGATCATGCACTGATCACGCAGCTATCATGCACTGGTCACATGACTGATCATGCACTGATCACGTGATTGATCATGCACTGATCACGTGGCTTATCATGCACTGATCATGTGACTGATCATGTGCTGATCATGTTTGTGTCATACACTGATCATGTGCCTCTGGAGGCAATGAACAAAGAGCTGAGTAGGCAGGAATCAGTAGGCAATAATCATGGAACTCAGCTCTGAGAAATCATGCTGCTCAGCTGGCAATAATCAAGTAGATGAGCAGGCAGGAATTATGCAGCACAGGTGGCAATTGTCAAGCAGATGACAGGCAGGAATCGTGCAGCTCAGCTGGCAATTGTCAAGCAGATGAGCAGACAGTAATCACGCAGCTCAGCAGGCCCTGATCACGTGACTGAGCATGCACTGTTCACGTGGCTGATCACACACTGATCACGTGACTGATCATGCACTGATCACGTGGCTATCATGCACTGATCACGTGATTGATCATGCACTGATCACGTAATTGTCATGCACTGATCACGTGGCTATCATGCACTGATCACGTGGCTGATCATGCACTGATCACGTGACTGATCATGCACTGATCACGTGGCTGATCATGCACTGATCACGTGGCTATCATGCACTGATCACGTGGCTGATCATGCACTGATCACGTAGCTACCATGTACTGATCACGTGACTGATCATGCACTGATCACGTAATTGATCATGCACTGATCACGTGGCTGATCATGCACTGATCACGTGGCTGATCATGCACTGATCACGTGACTGATCATGCACTGATCACGTGGCTGATCATGCACTGATCACGTGACTGATCATGCACTGATCACGTGTCTGATCATGCACTGATCACGTGGCTATCATGCACTGCTCACGTGGCTGATCATGCATGATCACGCAGCTACCATGTACTGGTCACATGACTGATCATGCACTGATCACGTGACTGATCATGCACTGATCACGTGGCTATCATGCACTACTCACGTGGCTGATCATGCAATGATCATGTAGCTACCATGTACAGGTCACGTGAATGATCATACACCCATCAGGTGACTGATCATGCACTGATCACGTGGCTATCATGCACTGATCACGAGACTGATCATGCACTGATCACGTCTATATCATGCACTGATCACATGACTGCCCATGCACTGATCACGTGGATGATCATACACTAATCATGTGACAGATCATGCACTGATCACGTGGCTGATCATGCACTGATACCGTGACTGAGCATGGACTGATCACATGACTATCATGTAGTGATCACGTGACTTAATGGCGCTGATCATGTGACTGATCATGCGCTGATCATGTTTGCTATCATACACTGATCATGTGCCTCTGGAGGCAATAAACAAAGAGCTGAGTAGGCACGAATCAAACAGTCAGCAGGCAATAATCATGGAACTCAGCTGTGAGGAATCATGCTGCTCAGCTGGCAATAATCAAGCAGCTGAGCAGGCAGGAATTACGCAGCACAGCTGGCAATTGTCAAGCAGATGACAGGCAGGAATCGTGCAGCTCAGCTGGCAATTGTCAAGCAGATGAGCAGACAGTAATCACGCAGCTCAGCAGGCCCTGATCACGTGACTGAGCATGCACTGTTCACGTGGCTGATCATACACTGATCACGTGATTGATCATGCACTGATCACTTGGATATCATGCACTGATCACGTGGCTGATCATACACTGTTCACGTGTCTGACCATGCACTGATCACGTGGCTGATCATACACTGCTCACGTAACTGATCATGCACTGATCACGTGGCTATCATGCACTGATCACGTGGCTGAACATGCACTGTTCACGTGGCTGATCACACACCTGTCACGTGACATATCATGCACTGATCACGTGGCACTCATGCACTGATCACGTGGCTGATCATACTCTGCTCACGTAACTCATCATGCACACATCACGTGGCTATCATGCACTGCTCACGTGGCTCGTCATGGAATGATCACGTAGCTACCATATACTGGTCACGTGACTGATCATGCACAGATCACGTGAATGATCATGCACTGTTCACGTGACTGATCATGTACTGATCACGTGACTGATCATGCACTGATCACGTGGCTATCATGCTCTGCTCACGTGGCTGATCATGCAACGATCACGTAGCAACCATGTACTGGTCACGTGACTGATCATGCACTGATCACGTAATTGATCCTGCACTGATCACGTGGCTCATCATGCACTGATCACGTGGCTGATCACACTGTATCACGTGACTGATCATGCACTGATCACGTGACTATCATGCACTGATCACGTGGCTATCATGCACTGATCACGTGGATATCATGCACTGATCACGTGGCTGATCACACACGTATCACGTGACTGATCATGCACTGATCACGTGGCTATCATGCACTGATCACGTGGCTATCATGCACTGATATCATGCACTGATCACGTGGCTGATCATGCACTGATCACGTGACTGATCATGCACTGATCACGTGGCTGATCATGCACTGATCACGTGGCTGATCATGCACTGATCACGTGGCTATCATGCACTGATCACGTGGCTGATCATGCACTGATCACGTGACTGATCATGCACTGATCACGTGGCTGATCATGCACTGATCACGTGACTGATCATGCACTGATCACGTGGCTATCATGCACTGATCACGTGGCTGATCATGCACTGATCACGTGGCTGATCATGCACTGATCACGTGACTATCATGCACTGATCACGTGGCATCATGCACTGATCACGTGGCTGATCATACACTGATCACGTGACTGATCATGCACTGATCACGTGGCTATCATGCACTGATCACGTGGCTGATCATGCAATGATCATGTAGCTACCATATACTGGTCACGTGACTGATCATGCACTGATCACGTGACTGATCATGCACTGATCACGTGACTGATCATGCACTGATCACGTGACTGATCATGCACTGATCACGTGGCTATCATGCACTGATCACGTGGCTGATCATGCACTGATCACGTAGCTACCATGTACTGGTCACGTGACTGATCATGCACTGATCACGTAATTGATCATGCACTGATCACGTGGCTGATCATGCACTGATCACGTGGCTGATCACACTGATCACGTGACTGATCATGCACTGATCACGTGGCTATCATGCACTGATCACGTGGCTATCATGCACTGATCACGTGGCTATCATGCACTGATCACGTGGCTGATCATGCACTGATCACGTGACTGATCATGCACTGATCACGTGACTGATCATGCACTGATCACGTGGCTGATCATGCACTGATCACGTGACTGATCATGCACTGATCACGTGACTGATCATGCACTGATCACGTGACTGATCATGCACTGATCACGTACTGATCATGCACTGATCACGTGGCTGATCATGCACTGATCACGTGACTGATCATGCACTGATCACGTGACTGATCATGCACTGATCACGTGGCTATCATGCACTGATCACGTGGCTGATCATGCACTGATCACGTGACTGATCATGCACTGATCACGTGGCTATCATGCACTGATCACGTGGCTATCATGCACTGATCACGTGGCTGATCATGCACTGATCACGTGACTGATCATGCACTGATCACGTCTATATCATGCACTGATCACGTGACTGATCATGCACTGATCACGTGGATGATCATGCACTGATCACGTGACTGATCATGCACTGATCACGTGGCTATCATGCACTGATCACGTGGCTGATCATGCACTGATCACGTAGCTACCATGCACTGATCACGTGACTGATCATGCACTGATCACGTAATTGATCATGCACTGATCACGTGACTGATCATGCACTGATCACGTGACTGATCATGCACTGATCACGTGACTGATCATGCACTGATCACGTGGCTATCATGCACTGATCACGTGGCTGATCATGCACTGATCACGTGGCTATCATGCACTGATCACGTGACTGATCATGCACTGATCACGTGGCTGATCATGCACTGATCACGTGGCTGATCATGCACTGATCACGTGACTGATCATGCACTGATCACGTGACTGATCATGCACTGATCACGTGGCTATCATGCACTGATCACGTGGCTGATCATGCACTGATCACGTGCCTGATCATGCACTGATCACATGGCTGATCATGCACTGATCACGTGACTGATCATGCACTGATCACGTGGCTATCATGCACTACTCACGTGGCTGATCATGCAATGATCATGTAGCTACCATGTACTGGTCACGTGACTGATCATGCACTGATCAGGTGACTGATCATGCACTGATCACGTGCCTGATCATGCACTGATCACGTGACTGATCATGCACTGATCACATGGCTATCATGCACTGATCACGTGGCTGATCATGCACTGATCACGTGGCTGATCATGCACTGATACCGTGACTGAGCATGGACTGATCACATGACTATCATGTAGTGATCACGTGACTTAATGGCGCTGATCATGTGACTGATCATGCGCTGATCATGTTTGCTATCATACACTGATCATGTGCCTCTGGAGGCAATAAACAAAGAGCTGAGTAGGCACGAATCAAACAGTCAGCAGGCAATAATCATGGAACTCAGCTGTGAGGAATCATGCTGCTCAGCTGGCAATAATCAAGCAGCTGAGCAGGCAGGAATTACGCAGCACAGCTGGCAATTGTCAAGCAGATGACAGGCAGGAATCGTGCAGCTCAGCTGGCAATTGTCAAGCAGATGAGCAGACAGTAATCACGCAGCTCAGCAGGCCCTGATCACGTGACTGAGCATGCACTGTTCACGTGGCTGATCATACACTGATCACGTGATTGATCATGCACTGATCACTTGGATATCATGCACTGATCACGTGGCTGATCATACACTGTTCACGTGTCTGACCATGCACTGATCACGTGGCTGATCATACACTGCTCACGTAACTGATCATGCACTGATCACGTGGCTATCATGCACTGATCACGTGGCTGATCATGCACTGTCACGTGGCTGATCACACACTGTCACGTGACATATCATGCACTGATCACGTGGCTGATCATGCACTGATCACGTGACTGATCATGCACTGATCACGTGACTGATCATGCACTGATCACGTGACTGATCATGCACTGATCACGTGACTGATCATGCACTGATCACGTGGCTATCATGCACTGATCACGTGGCTGATCATGCACTGATCACGTAGCTATCATGCACTGGTCACGTGACTGATCATGCACTGATCACGTAATGATCATGCACTGATCACGTGGCTGATCATGCACTGATCACGTGGCTGATCATGCACTGATCACGTGACTGATCATGCACTGATCACGTGACTGATCATGCACTGATCACGTGGCTATCATGCACTGATCACGTGGCTGATCATGCACTGATCACGTGACTGATCATGCACTGATCACGTGACTGATCATGCACTGATCACGTGGCTGATCATGCACTGATCACGTGACTGATCATGCACTGATCACATGACTATCATGCACTGATCACGTG